>NC_049996.1:12495966-12512392 GCF_000003815.2 Branchiostoma floridae
TTTGCTAGAATAGAAAAAAAGATAAAGGATATGAGGGCTATAACATTTTTCTAAATAAAAAGACAGTAAATTGAATGATCATTTTTAAAAATGAAGACTTATTCAATAATTCTAATTTTCAACTCAGAACTACTTCTATATTTCTCATTTTTATACACTGGACCAGACATAAGTAAATTATTCTATTGATTTCAAACATAATATGTTGTTTAAAAAAATGTACTGCATTTTTCAGTATCAAGATCTAGACTTTGAACTGTGATGTACTTACTGAAACCTGGCATATAGGTTACTTACAATGTACAAGAGCAAAACTTGAGGACTGGTTTAAATAGACCATGATAGGCATAGAAATTCCATGCTAAGAATTGGCTATACAATTTCAAGATCCAACATAAACCTTACAATGTAGGTTCCGTAAAAAACAGCCCAAGAACATCACTCAGGGCGCTGATGAAACCTGGTCTATGTGGACAGGTGGTCACATTGGCAAAGTGGTCTTTTTGGAGAGGTGGTTTTATGTACAAATTTGACTGTACCTTTTGTTTTCTTGAATTTGTTTGGGAACGATTATTACTGGGTATTAAAATGTAATTACACTAGAAAAAACTTAACACTTGACACTTAGAATTAGCTAGATCCTCACATCATCTGCTTGGAGATTAGGGTGTGTTGTCCTAGTTCTAATAATATCCAATAAACAAATAAAGTGTAGGTGTGTGACCACCCTAATCACCCTTATCACATGACTCACTCCAGATGTTACTAACAAGGGTTAATAATATCCAGATGCAGCACTCAGTACTATTATGGGAGCTATCAATAATTCATAACAATAATTCATGCGTGAAAGTAAATCAAGCGTGGAAAACAAAAATTGACATAATACATTTAGAAGCACTTTGGGGGCTTGAGACTTTGTTTTTATGTTAACCATTCAAGTAAATGTTACCTTATAGTTAAACTTTCTACCTTAATTTAAAGCTTCTGGCACTTTTGTTAGCTCTATTTTCATTGTAACAATAAACAGTAATAAGATTATAGGTGAAGTCGATACACGTCAAAAGCAGAAATAGCTGAGTGGCTACATTAACATGTTATGGTATATCATATTACATGTAAACACCCCCAAGGGGTTAGCTGCTGAAAAATAGCGGGGGAGAAACGACCAAAATCCTCACCAAAAACTAAATTTTGTCACCCGAGTTTAGCATATTGTCAAACATTTTTGTTATACTTTTGAAAATCACCATCGCCCTAAGAAAACAAAGGCGTTAAAGTTTAGGTAATTGATTGCGAAACTGAACATGTGACAACAAAGCTACGTGTGGACAAAACTTCTAGACCAACGTTACATCCTTCAACAGACTGGTATCATGAATCACTTTATCATCTTTATCTAATCATTTCCATACTCTCTTGATGAAAAGTCAATGCTATGTTGTAAGAAGAAAACAATTTTACGCGAGTTCGTTTCCCATATAACGGTGCTCACTCAACCATATCTGGACTAGAAATTTACCGCTATCCCGCTAGCGCAGATGAGCCCGTTAGAAAAGCCGTATTTACAGTCGTTCTTCTGCTTTGATATTCACAATTATGGACGAAAATTATACGGAACAGTTAGGCTTCCTTACCTGTGAGTCTAGATAGTTCAAAAGTGATGAAAATCCGGGTGAACGCGGCAGAAAAGGCAGGTGCTTGAAGTCACACCCACTGGACCTGGTTGCTCGGTCGCCATCTTTTGGCGTCCCGGGTACTTCCGGGAGGGCAGGGCCCCGTAACTGCCGGCCTGAAGTGCCTGATTACTGTCCCGTTTGTGAATGGGACCCCTTACGTGTACAGCCGATTTTGCGTGTTGCTCAAAATATCTATCGGCGTATTCAAGTTTGTCAAAATAAAACACTAAATGCATTTTCTGCTCAGAAAGCTGCAATACCATAAAACAAACAATGCATCAAAGTGGTAAATATTGTGCAATACGACATGGTGACTGCTATTTCATACGGACAGAGTCATACTGAAGTCTTCAAAGTCTATTAAGGTTGCGACACAGAGCTTTTAATCATCGTTCTATAGCAGCTATAGCTAGAAGTATGTCTACTATGAAGTGCAACATCCGAGTGGATACTACAGCTAGATATTTTTTGTCCCATGAATACTGTTCTGAACCGGTGTAAAGATCTGCTTGAAGATTATATGATATGAATAGTCAATTGCATTTATGGCCAAAGGTTATTCGACAACGATGTAACGTTAATGTCTGTCATTGTGCCATCTGGCAAACATTTCATAGAAATTGTAACATTGAGTTATGTGTTACATGCTTTATGTAGCGCAGACAAAGGCCCTGGCTCATAATCTTAACAGAACAAAATTCTGATTGAAATTCGCATCATCAATGTTGTGCAGTTCCTACAATATTCGTAGGAGGACGCTGCTGAACTGCTCTTATTGATTGGCTTTCTCTACTATGAGCGGGCCTGCCCGCAATTGATAAGAAACTTGAGTACACATTTAGTATCCTTCTCGCACAGCTGAAGTAATGTGTTAGTATACATTAAGGATTCTATCATATACATAACAGCTTTACGATAACTAGATTGTTATGCATCTAGGCTAGTGTCCTTTGCAGTGAAGATTGTACGATTTCGGGTAATATTGCGTCCTCAGTTCTTTCAACATGTCCTTTGAAATAAGTCCATCCGTTGCCAGATAATTCAAATAGTCTATCGACTTACACATGCCGTTTTGCGTTCTCTCACAGTAAATACAGTGCCTCTGTATCGTCGCTTTGTGTTCTTTGTCGGACACGACTGTCAGGGGTTTCTTGATCGCCAAATCGTGAGCCCTTGCTCGTCGCTCCGCTGCAATGACGTAGTCACATTTTAACTCTCTCTGAAACACCATGCAAAAATCCCTATCAACAGTGAACCCCTCATCCCAACTGTTCTTTGGGATCTCTAGTGTTTCTCCCACATCGCAAGACCACCTGTCCAAAGCTTCACAGAAATCTGCAACGTTTCGATTGATCTTTTTGAAGTGTTCAACTTCGTCTGTTAAGTCTTGACCACCTTCGTCAAGTTTTATTTGCAGGACGCCGTAAAAATGTTCATATAGAGCATAATCTACATAGCTCCATTGTTTGTGGACTTGCTTTAGGTCATTTGGAATGTCATTCTCGCTGTCATTACTTTTCCCAATGTTTTTTGATATGTAAAGAATATCCTTATGACTCCAACACATCATTCGTTTAAATAGGACCAGAGATTCGTCGAAACGTTCCATGATCATCACGATCGGAAACTCCGATTCAATCTTCTCGATGAACATGTCCGTCACTGTCTTCTTGTACGAATCATCTTCTCTGAAATGTGTCGCTAGCTCCAGCGGAAGACCCAGGTCTACCGAAAGCGGACTTCGGGTGAGAGACACTGGTGGGATCTTACCTCTGCAAATCTTATTTTCGACGTAAAAATGTGTATCATATTGCTCAGGGCTTCGAAGAAACGTCACAATAGCGTCTGTACCGTTTGCTGCGATACCAAAACGTTTTTTCAAATCATAAAAATCCCAAACGGATCTTAAATGGCTTAAAGGTTCTCTTAGTATCGCCAAATACACTGTGTCCTTTGGCATGATCTGGCTAAACTTCTGACTATCATATACCGTGTGGTAGGTCAGGATGTCGAAGTTTTCCCTTGGCGAAAATGCGTAGTTCGTACGGGGATACAAGTTCCATGGATAAGTACAAGTCAATAGAAAAGGTTTAGGCAACAGAAAAGTCAGGTTCCGGTCGTAACCAAAGCGGTGGAGGATGCTCATTATTGTGTCTCCTGCAACTTTGTGAAGTTTTGGAAACGCAACTCTTTTCCTCTCTGTTGTGCACGGTTTCATACGACCCACTCTGAAATCAGGTTCCATCGCCTCTTTGGCTGTTCTACCATATAGCGGAGGATGAGGCAACCTCTGCCAAGCGTTCTTGTGTAACGATACCGCAACTCTAGGCTCTTTCAGCATCTTAAAAGGAAGTTCAAACCGCGACGCAAAGTATTCGACCAATCGTCCGGGCTCTCCCTTGTGACTCTGACATACGTCGATGACATCTCGAAGCTGATTGGCGTCCAGCCTGATTAGTTTGCGGAGAAGCTGATTTGGTTGGTCCACGTATTTTCGAACCAACTTGAAGATCATTTGCAATTGAGGACGATGGTCGTATGCCTTTTGTGTTATTTCTGTTATATCCTGGTTTCTTTCGGTCTCATAGTCAATGCTAGTTCTGTTGGATCAAAAATGGAGAGAAAGAAAATGACTGTTATTTTTGTAAGTTGCATACATCTCTACAAATATACCTGATTCGTATCGGCAGGGGAACCTAAAGAAAAAAAACATATCATATATATAGCTAGCGTACTAGTCGAATAAAACAATAGTCAGATATTAAAAATGATGGCTGCAGATAAGTCTTTTTATAAATTCCTTGTCACTCCCATGTTCGGAAGTATCGTTTTTATGTGTATGTTTGTTTGTTGACTTGCGTGTCCGTGTTTGTGCACCTACACTTTATTTGTTTATTGCATGCAATAGAGATATGCATAGACACGTCTCGCCACAAAGTTACAGCAAACACTTTATGAAGGTCGGACTTACGAAAGTGACAGGAAATAGAGTTCAAAGGTAGTAGAATCCTTAGCTCAGATAACCCACTGGCATTCTAGGTCATGGGGTCAACAGAAGAGTCTACTAACTCACGGGAGGTATTATTTTAGACCTGTATATTTGTCTGTGTCCTCGCAGTTATTATCCACAGTTACATATTTCTCATATGCTTGTCACGTTCACCGCAAAGTACATGTATACAATGTTCATCAAAACTTTATTTTGCGGAGGTCTGAGTTCTTCAAACTCTTGTTAAGTAAGATTCCATTCCACTACATATACTCACAAAACCAGAAACAGACAATGTACAGCTTTTCTCAGAATCTAAGTGTAGATACCTATTTACCACACACGGCAAGCCATATTGCCAGACTTGTTTCTAACGTCTTTCAGAAGTAAAATGTTTACATTCACCTGTCGTTTGTTGCAGAGTTGAAGACGTATCCTACATACAGGGCCAAGACAAACACCTGGAGTGTGAGGAACAGTTTTCTCCTTCTAGAGATCAACATCACTGTAGCAGGTACTAGGCCTGGTCACCGAGTAATCTGGGACAAAAAGTTAGTGTATCAGACTAGGATATGGACGTAGAATCGGTAGAAAATCCCACATAAATCGCAGCATTCAGCAACAACTGACGTTCAGTCATTTGTGACCGCAAGTGGAGCGGAAGCAGAAGTTGTCAGTAGTTCCACCTTTTATCTGTCTGTAGATCAAAAAGAAGTGACCTTCAAAACCCATGTTAATATCTAATGAGGACAATTACCTGTTACAGCTGGGTGTTGTTTGATGTTCATTGGTACATGTGCTAAAGAACAATTACGTACAACAATTATTGGGAAATTACAGGTAATGGCCCGAATGAAATGTGAAGGTAATGACCCCCCTCCCCATACCCTGTTCTCAGTAAGTCGTCTACGACCAATTATATATTACAGCTCCTAGTCAAAGTCTTCAGTTTTGAGTACCAAATTGTGGAACCACCCTTACCTGGAAAAGGCCATTCGTGCCCTCCAAAGCTTACGACTTCTAACGTCTAATGATTGAATTGAAACTCCATTCATAATTTTGAAAAACCTGCCACAGAAGATCACTCAGTGGATTTAATCCGGCCTATGTATTCATCATGCCTGCGTCAATAGGAAACAATGCAAGACCATGCAAAAGAGACTACATTAGCCAGGTTGTCCTTATTTAGAGGCGGTCACCTGAAGACGTTTTAATTGAGAGACCATACAGCGCCCCTGACATGACCGGGGCCTTATGAGGACACAGTATTATGAGGACACAGGCAGATTCTCAGATTTTAGAAGGCCGGCCACTGTGGGGGAATTGTGCGATCAGATCATTGTGGCCAGAAAGAAACCGTAACTCCCCCCATCTGCTTGAAGGTTATCATATTTGAAGGCCTTTTCTGCCAAAACAAGGCGTGACGTCGTTTCCAACGTAGTTGAACACATAAATTAGACATTGACGTCACTACTCATGACATAAAAACTATCACAAAATGGCAAGCTATGGCATATACTAGTATATGGTTACTTACCTTGCAGTTTCATGCGTCTAATCTTCAAAATCGTTACAAAGAAACCTTCTGGTTAGCAAAAAGGATAAGATTTGTACAAAATACATGAAGTGGGACCTACCCAAAATAGATCCACATGCTGTGGTGGCACCGAGGAAACCGGTTGAACAAGCTACCCGTGGCTTGGGGCATGTCGGGGTCCACTTTAATAGGTCCACTTAACATGCTAATACCTTAATCTGGTACAAAATAACAACAATACAAAAACACACACATGCAAATTTCTCCGTTATGCCCTGTTTTCTTTATTTATGTGCTTAGATTGCCAGCATCAAGAGTCATGTTGATATTTCATCTTTCATTTTTTACATTGTCTTGTTTTTTCAAGTAGCTATAGTAGTACAGTCATTAATACAAGTCACACTCAAAGGTCAAAGTTCAAAATTAGAACAAACGTGACGTCAATGAATGTAGATATTGACTGACGAACGTACGAATGGACGAATGAACAAATGATTGAATAGTTCAATCAAATATAGATAAACTTATTAATAAATATTTGAATGAATAGGTATTTGAATGAATGAATGAATTTTAATGAATGAATGCATGCATAAACGAATGAAAGAACGAACAAACGAATAAATGAAAGAAATGTAAACGTCAACAAACCTAATGTCAAATTAGATATCAGAAACTGCAGAAACATTTTGCTATTTCCCTTTACAGTGAAGATTATAGGATTTAGGATAATATTTTACTCTTAACTCTTTCAGTCTCTCCTTTGAAATGATTTCATCCGTTGCCAGATAGTTCAGATAGTCTACGGAAAGACACATGCCGTATTGCGTTCTTTCGCAGAACAAGCAGTTTTTCTGTATGATCGCTCTAGCCTCGTTCTCTATCCTGATCTCCTTGATTTTTTTCGTGACGGGCCATTCTTCTACCCTTGCTTGTCTTTCCGCTGCTAAGACATATTCACATTTCAACTCTCTATCAAAACGCAAACAGAAGTCCTTATCCACGTAAAAACCCTTATCCCACTTGCTTTCTTGAATGGTAAGTTTTGGCCCGACATTACAAGACCCATGGCTCAACTGATCACAGAAATATGACACTCGTAACTGTATCTTTTTAAAGTGTTCAATCTCATCCGCTAGGTCTTGTCCTCCCTCCTCGAGTTTCTCTTGAAACACTTGGTAGAAATGATCGTACAGCGCGTAATCCACGTGACTCCATTGTTTGTGGACCTGTTTAAGATTGTCAGGCACGTCTTCTTCCTTGTATAGATATTTCCCAGAATTTCTACGCTTGTAGAGGATGTCTTTTAAGCTCCAACACATCATACGTTTGAAGAGGACCAACGATTCGTCGAAATGCTCCATGATCATTACAAGAGGAAACTCCGATTCAATCTTTTCGATGAACATTTCTGCGACTTCGTTTTTCTCTGTATCGTTCTTTTTATAAAGAGTTGCTAGCTCTAGTGGAAGACCTAGATCTACTGATAGGGGGTTACGGGTGAGAGAAACGGGTTGTATCTTGCCTCTGCATGACTTATTCTCAACGTAAAACCTAGTGTCATATCTCTCAGGGTCTTGTAAGAACATTGTGATACCTTCTGTGCCCTTAGACACAAGGCCAAATTCACTGGACAAATCGTAAAAATGCCAGACAGATTTGAAATGACTAAAGGGTTCCCTCAGTATCGCTAGATATACCGTATCCTCTGGCATAATTTGGCTAAACTTTTTACTGTCATAAATCGTATGGTAGGTTAGGATGTCAAAGCTTTTCTTATCAGAAGGCGGGTAATTCGTGCCAGGGTACAAGTTCCACGGATACGTACAACTTGACAGAAAGGGTTTGGGTAGCAAAAACGTTAAGTTTCTTTCGTAGCCAAAACGGTGAAGCATGCCTTTGATAGTGTCCCCTGCAACTTTGTGAAGTTTAGGAAACGCAACTCGTGTCCTTTCTGTAGTGCACTCTTTCATGCTACCCACTCTATACTCTGGTACCATTGCATCATCAACTGTTCTACCGTATAACGGTGGATGAGGCAACTTCTGCAAAGCACTGACATCAACACTTTCTTGTTTTGGTACCATCTTTAACTCCAGGCCAAATCTAGTCCCTAAGTACTTGACCCAACTCTCGGGTTGACTCCTATAGGCCTTTATAACGTCTATAATTTGTTTCATTTGACTGTCGTCTATTCTTACCAGCCTTCTTATTAACGCATGCGGACTGGAAACGTATTTCTGGACTAGTTTAAAAACCGTCTGCATTTCTGCACGGTTATTCTCGTCGGTGGTGTTTATCCTGGGTTTCCTACCCGAACGTGTTTCGTCAAACCTGTAGCGTCTCATTTTTTCGAGCAGGGCTTCGGGGATTAACGGTTGGTGGTTTTTCACGGCCATGATCAGGGGTTCGAATTGTTCCATGTCGTCACCGAGTCCGATCACTAGGGGTTCCCTTCTTCCGGGCCACGATGGGGCTTTCTTTGGTTGTTCAGGATACTCCTGGATACTGCTGTTTAGGCTTAAGAAGTATAGAATAAAATGGAATCAGAATTATATGTTATATGTGGAAATGCCCAATTTTTATCTAGAATCAGGTGACAATGAATATTAGCAAAGTATCACGAAAGTAAGATTTTTAGCGAATATTAACATTTTCTTATAAGATGATGTTTTCACCTGCTGTGTGTACTTGAGACTTGGAACAGGTAGGCACAGAAGAGGACAAATCCGATCACTTGTAGAACCAGGAACGCCGTTCTCTTTCTGATAGACACCGTTAGTGTGAGGTTCTGTCCAGCGTAGCTGCCTTTGATCCTATATAGGAACGAGATTGGCCAAAACTCTTGGATATGTACATGGACTGCAATGGGTGGGCATTGCAACTGTTTTTGTTTGTTTCTGCATGTTTGCACCTATAACTCAAGATCCTGCTGATGGATTTGTATTAAGTTTTGGCATGTGGGTAGTTAGTTAATGAGCACTCGAAGAAACGTTGTGGTGTGTGTGTGTGTGTGTGTGTGTGTGTGTGTGTGTGTGTGTGTGTGTGTGTGTGTGTGTGTGTGTGTGTGAGTGTGTGTGTGTGTGTGTGTGTGTGTGTGTGTGTGTGTGTGTGTGTGTTTCTGTGTCTGTGTGTCTGTGTGTTGTTGTTTGAGTGTGTGTGAGTGTGTGTTATTCGACAAACAAATAAACAAAAGATATTCTGTAGTGGGAATAATTTCGACTTTTGCCAAGCAATCCAAACAGAACATATCATGCGACATTCTTTAAAACAAGATGGCGGGTGTGCACAACATAATGACTCGCTGACGTCACCTTTTATGACGTAACACGGATCTTTGCCATTTGCTATTTAAATAAACGTATAAAACAAGTACCTACCCCATTTCCTCAGGCGTATTGCTTCTTAAGATTTGTCAAAAAGCCTTCGAAATATTCAATGCAATAACTTCACGAGGAACTTTGGAAAAGGTAGCGAAGACAATCTAAGGTCATTATGTGTTGGGTTGTCGGTCTTGTCAGAACCGGTTGTGCAAGAATCAGATTTGTTTCAGGTCATCGCATTGCAACACTGCAGACTTCTGCTCCAAATTTCTCAACTTTGCAGGCATTTAGAAAAGGACCATTGCTTCGCTTTGGCATGAAGATAAATGTGTTTGATTTCTAACCTTTTATTTCGCCAAGGTTTGATGATGTATTTCATGGATTCTATCTTGATGTTTTGGTTATCTTTGTACCCTTATATTGTTGAAGGTCAAACGTCGTATTTAGGACCGACCCAAAAAACTTGTAGGGTTTATACTATAAAATTAACATCATATCCAATCAAAACCATATGTTATGATAGCCTAGTTATACTGAATAGCTTTCCTTGCATGTTCTATATTTTTTTTCTGCACAGGGTCAAGTTATTTGCCAACCTTTGTTTGCATTCTCGAAGCAAAAATTTTCAGTATTTTCAGTTTTATAGAGTTACGCTCCCACTACCACAATCAATGGTATATTCCTTGGGCTTGTTATGGAAACGCCCTTGAGTTGAGGTATACATTGTTGCTAGAGGTCAAAATAGGGAGGGGGGCACCCACAAGGCTTAGGTTGTACGCGATCGGTCCCTTCTACAACTTATACTAGTGATTCACTAGTATCACGGATAGCTTGAGGTTGACAGATATCATGATCCAATAGCGCCCCTAGCGGAATGAAAACGCATACCCCTGACACTAGCGCGTCTTCAATGATTGTCATACTCATAGCCCCATCTTGTCAAAATCAAACAATCTAATACTGATACATGTACAGCGATGTCCGTTAGACATCAAGGTAATGAGATGCACGAAGTAACAGTCACTCAAGTAACTGCAGCTGGATAGAATTTAGAAACGGTCAGACGTTTTAGACAGCAGTCACTGTCTACAATTTCTGACTGTTTCCAAATATTGTTCATCTGCTTGTGAAACTGTTACCTTAAATTTTCTCTTTGTCGTCCGATCCCTTAATTGAGTGGTAGAATAGTTCCCTCCGGTGTAACCTTTGTCTTTCCAACACCTACCTGCACACAAATATCATTAGATTACAATCCATCCAGAGGTTCTTAAGTTATGTTGACCACGAATACGTGGAAACACAGACAGACTTGGACACACGGACATACCAAAAGCAAAACCTCCAGTATTCACGGAGGTAACGAGGCCTGCTTATTCACGTGGCCACGTTCTTACTTAATCAATTACACAATACAGACAATCAAGTCCAACACTCAATTACATAACGGATATGAAATCAGAAAAAAAATCACTCTGAAAAGGAAGTGTGGGGGTACATGGATAAGTTTCGGTGGAAGTAATTTATTTCTTCAATTTGGTATAATAGTATGTGTACGTGAGGTAATCAAACTGCGTTGATTACATCAACGGTTGTTGCGCATTGCGGCAAATCAGGGTGGAGGGGTTGGATATAGGTGAAAAGTAACAACACTAAAATAAAGTCTGAATTGTAAGGGCTGCTGCATGGAAAGAAAATGACCGCGAAGGATGTCATTTCTTTCATTCTAACGGAAATAAGAGACTTGTAAATGGAACAGTGGCAGAATCAGAAGTATCAAAAGTAAGCACAGTAAGTATATCCTGGCTGTGTACAAACATTCTTAACAAACGTTATCCATCCCTCACTACTGTTTTACCCTCATATTCTTTCCATCCCATCGGGTTCTGCTATGAATTAGCACAATATATCTACGTATAGAACTGTCTAAGTTGACAAACTACTAGCTGAAATTATGGCAAAAAAATCAAACAAGGGTTTCAACTTCCACCGCCAAATTAGTGACATAAAACAAAGTTGGACTGACGTCTGTAGCGTTGCCATGGCTACAGACCGAGAGTGTTGAGAGGAGTGCGGCACGTCGGGAAGAACAGACCAGAAACAGGAAAGTGCAGAGACGACAACTTTCGTTTTCATGTCCCGAGGAAAGTAAGATGCAGCCATGAGAACAAACAACCGCCGCCGCCTGATCCACCGGTAAGTCTTTCCATGACATGACGAGAATTTTAGTTTTACCTTACAAAAATATACCAATAAAGTAGAACGAACACTTTCTTCCGTACCGTTGTTCTATAACCGTTAGTGTGGAATTGAACTTTATCATTGCGAATTTAACGTGCATAAAGATTCAATCTAAGATCAAGACGGCCTTTTTCCCACATCAAGGGTACAAACTAACTTTTGTATCCATGTTATTTCCAGAGACTGCTGGCCGTTTTCCGGGCTGTTCCTGTTGAGACGCAGCACCCCTGCCGCACAAGGCCGTGGTGGACGGGAGGGGCGACCTCCGTAGCCGGTAAGAACCCTGCTATACCTTTCCAGACGTTGCTTACTAGATTTACTAGGCCTACACACTTGTCTCCTCTGCACTGCTCTTTAAGCAGAGGTTAAGTCGCGA
Source organism: Branchiostoma floridae (assembly GCF_000003815.2). NCBI lineage: Eukaryota > Metazoa > Chordata > Leptocardii > Amphioxiformes > Branchiostomatidae > Branchiostoma > Branchiostoma floridae. The sequence goes on from NC_049996.1 coordinate 12,508,109, forward strand.
GACATCAACAAAACGGTACAAAATAGAAAGTCTAATAAAACGCCTAAAAAAAACAGGCGAAGCCTAACTTCTGCTTGGGGAGTACTCTGTGCATGTACCCGCCAGTATACAACTCGGGTATACATGTACTCCACAAATTCAGACCGTGCGGTACAGAGTTGGTAGGCGGAAAGGCAACATTTTACCTCTACATTTTACCGTATGTCATTGCTGTGCACGTGAATACATGGACTTGCTTGTCTGATCTTCTAACATAAAGCAGTTTGAAAACATGACTCCATTTATCGTATTTCCGTTGTTAATCTATGATTTGTGTTGCATTATGTATCATTTCAAAGCGTATTCACCATACGTTACAATGATTCCCCTTGCCTAAGATGAAACACGTTTGTGTATGAGTCAAGCACCAGGGTTGCCAATGTTAGTAGTTTCAAAAATACCACGTACTAGTGTCAATTATTGTCTCAACGATATCCTAGCTGTTATTTACTACCATTGTTTTATCGTTAATAAGCATGTTCAATGCTCTTAAAATGAATGCCTCATTTTTACCTCCACGAAATGTCATGGAGGTTATATTTTCATTACCATCTGTTTGTCTGCCTGTCTGTCTGTCTGTCTGTCAACAATATAAATCCTGAACGGCTGGATGGATTGGTGCCATACTTGCTGTGTTGGTAGGGTGTGACAAAAACTAAAAATGATTAGATTTTGGGCCCTTCGGCGGCTTTCATAGCCGCCAGAGGGCCCTACAAGCTATGGTCACAATTTTTAAGTTTTACATAGCTCTTGTGCTCGGAAAGAAGTGACACAAGCTCTAGCAAATAGGGTTGGAATTGTAGAGGCATTTTGTAAACAAAATTCGGAAGCGAATAATCTAAGAAAGGAATAACGGACTTCCATTATTTTTTGGTATGTGGGTAGCTTTTAACCAAAATGTACAAAAAGAAGTCATAATTAAGCAAAATTGGTTGACATTTGCATAGTTAATGAGAATATTCCATAATACAACATGTAGCTGTTTTTTAATTTTTCAATATATCTCTTGTTCCGGACATAATACGGTCTTCACATTTGGGTGACAGATAGCTTTCGACATCAGAACAAGGTGATTTAATTTTGCAATTGCAGGGGAGTTTTTGTTAAGACATTTAAAAGAGGATAGCTCTAACTGAAGAAAGAAACGACCCGCATTTCCATGATTTTAGGCATGCAGGTAGTTTAGGTAAAGATGTTCATAATGACATTCATGTTATGCAAATGATGACTTAATTTCCATGATTAGTTAGAATGTTGTATAATTCCATTGTTTTCCATAACTGGACTTCAATGAATGTAGCACATGTAATTTAGAATAGGTGGGACATAAACAGACACCAAATGTGTAAATGAGGAACTAGTAATGAATCCAAAAAAGGCAAAAATCGCTTGATTGTGAATGAAGGGATTGGAATTTGCATACTTAATTAGGAAAATCTATATTTACATCGTTTTTCATTATGCGACTCAAATACATGTAACATGTTAGAAGGCTTTTCACAGTTCACTGCCCATAAGCTCGGTCATTCTGTTATCATGTTGACAAAACCAAAAGTATAGATATGTTTCTGACATTCGTTAATAGAAATAAGTAAGATAATGAGCCTTATTTTATTTTTCAGGAGAGCCAGCCGGCTGGTTGTCCGCCCTCCCCGACTATAGGGGATAACAACCCTGCAGCAGACAGCGGCACAGACCGTTTAGACAGAACTTAGCTGTTATATAGTTTCATGTCTAGCATGTTAAATGTAGTACAGCAGGTGGTAGTTGTTGTTTTCACTATCGTTGTGAGTTGTGTAAGTTTAGAACCGACATGTTTTCCTGGGTGCAAGAACACAGAATCCTGGTCATTCTGTTTTCCCATTAGTAAACAAGATTATGGGCCCAACTTTCAGAGAGGCACCTGTATATTATGCCCCACGCAGCTACAGAAACAGCCAGTACTACAGAATTCATCCCAGCCAACCTCAACATGCCTCCCTAACAAGGGCCGTGTAGCAATTCGGGGGTTCTCTTTTGGGATACTGTCAGTTCAGAAACTACGACCACCACAGCAGTCGGAAGTAAATGATCTTGCTCTCGTTCAATGTGGAATCACAGATTTGGAACAGGGTATTTTAGCTAAGTTTCCTCAATTGCAGTACCTATACATTGACTTCAACAACCTGACCCACGTCAAGAAAGATTGGTTTGATGATGTTGGTCGAAAGAGCCAATTCTATACCTTGTCATTGTCACACAACCACATACGCGGTATTGATTCAAAATGCTTCCAAAATCTTACTTCCCTGCAAACATTACTACTGGACGGTAACTCTTTGCAAAGTATCCACCCATCTTGGTTTCATAATCCCGCCAAACAACATCTTTCTTTGAAATCAAATTCTATCGAAATTATCCCTCCACAGGCATTTAAGTCACTGTCACGGCTGGTACATCTGGACTTGAGCAGGAATGTGTTGACATGTTTGTCAAGAGAAACTGTAGAGGGGCTTCCCAAACTACACACACTGTCACTGGGTGGGAATAGGTTGTTTGCCCTTGATGATTCTGTCCATTTGGTAATGAACTGGCGACTGGACTACCGTTATTTCGATTATACCGGCCATCGCGTTGCAGTAAGGTTTAACAAAGTGCTTTTCTGTATCACTGAAATTCCCCAACTGAGGCAATCTTATCATGTCGAGATGCCACATGACAACCGCACACAGGCAGCTCGGCCAAATGCAGAGCCACTCAAACAGTGCAATTGTCTAGCTTCTGGGCTTAGAGGAGCAAGCCTAAGAAAGTTTAGCCTGCCACTGATTATCATATCAGTCGGCACAGAATCAGACAAACATGCTAAAAACATCGCCCACTTGTGCAAACATGCTTGGGACAATGTCTCCCTTGTAAAGGTAGCGTTGTGGGGAGACATTACTCTGCAGATTGTTCCCATTGGTAAAGACAGGTCCTGCAATCCCCCAATTGTTGCTATAGTTCTATCAGATGTCGTCTCCAGTGAAAACAGGACCAAGCTGCATGCTGATAGACACAGTGATAATGTCTTTGGCCACGAAGAAATGATGAATGTAACATGTTTTGTCAACACTTGGGAGGAGACCTACCAACACGTCTTCACGGGAGGGTCTTTTTAGCGAATGCCCACAAACGCCCACTCTAGAGAAGTCCGCGCTGCACGGATCTCATTTTTTTTGCTTGGAATATGTCCACGTTGTGCTCCCATGTATTAATCCTGAGTTTCAAGTCAATCAATTGACCCGAAGTGACATAAATCAAAGTTTTCGATTCTCGATGGTCTTTTTAGCGAACGCCCAGCAAAATGTCTTTTTAGCGAATGCCCACTATATCCACAAAAATATCGGCCGTCGCGCAACGACACCTAAACCTACCACCACAAACATGTTCAAGATGGTGTCCCATTGATGTGTACGGAGTTTCCGTGCTTTACAAGCATTTTAAGTCCCTGTTTTTGGTCAAAATGTACGGCGACGATACTACCATACTTTAACTATAGCAATTCAAAATGGCGGGCACTAGTCATGTGACCTCCTTGCGGGACTGTTCTATAAGTATCGCGGGAGGGACTGTTGTAGCATAGCTTCTCATACAACCATTTTAGAGTGAATTCTGAACAAGATTTTCATTTCATAGTGCTATCATCTGACTAATATTTACAATGTGGTCATTTTTTCTGTGCTATTATTACCCAGGTTTGAGGAACTTAGTGCAAATTTGGATATTGATTCACCTCAGTGCCCAATTAATGTACAAAAGGCTTAGACACATTAGTGTTATAAACCTGAATAGGGGCAGGTAACCAATACTAGAAAAACATAGCTATTTATTATTAACAATACTATTTACATTATAATAATAACTCTTCACCAAACTGGACTTTTCTTATCTTTATTTATCACAGAAACATTGTTACAATGAGGATTTGATTAGATGAGTATCTGTTACAGTGTGTACAAACTTATTTCAAATACAAAAATGTATTACGTTTCACTTCCCAAATATTTTTAAAGTATTGGAAGAAGTTGACACATAAACAATATTAATTGCATTATTTATGTGAAGCAAAATGTGACCACATGCTATCAATAGCCTAATAAAATGTTGGAACATGGCACAAGCGGGCTCCTCTTCTGAGTACAGAAAGGAAATGTTTTATAACATTAAGTTATGACGTAGAAAATTTCAATTGTAAAATGTACCTTTATTAACATTTACAAACAAATT
>NC_049996.1:12512665-12517475 GCF_000003815.2 Branchiostoma floridae
ATATAGGCCATTAACAGGTGAGTAAGGCGTCTTTCCTTTGCCTATAGACCAGATAGGGTATTGTGCAGGTGAGTAAAGCAACTTTCCTTTGCCTGTAGACCAGATAGGGTATTATACAGGTAAGTTAGGTGTCTTTCCTTCGCCTATATACCAGATGGGGCATTATACAGGTAAGCAATGTGTCTTTCCCTTGCCTATATACCAGATAGGCCATTATACAGGTGAATAAGGTGTCTTTCCTTTGCCTATAGACCAGATAGGTCATTAAACAGGTGAGTAAGGTGTCTTTCCTTTGCCCATAGACCAGATAGGCCATTATACAGGTAAGTAAGATGTCTTTACTTTGCCTATAGACCAGACGGGGTCTTATACAGGTGAGTAAAGCAACTTTCCTTTGCCTATATACTACCATATAGGCCATTATACAGGTGAGGAAAGCGTCTTTCCTTTGCCTATAGACCAGATAGGTATTAAACAGGTGAGTAAAGCAACTTACTTACTTGTATAATGCCTTATCTGGTCTATAGGCAAAGGAAAGTCGCCTTACTCATCTGTGCGGTGTCTTACCTGGTCTTTAATCAAAGGAAATACACGTTACTCACCTGTAAGGTGTCTTACCTAGTCTGTAGTCAAGGAAACACACCTTATTCACCTGTACGGTGTCTTACCTGGTCTGTAATCAAAGGAAATACACTTTACTCACCTGTATGGTGTCTTACCTGGCCTGTAGTCAAGGAAACACACCTTACTCACCTGCACGGCGTCTTACCTGGTCTGTTATAAAAGGAAACACACCTTACTTACCTGTATGGTGTCTTACCTGGCCTGTAGTCAAGGAAACACACCTTACTCACCTGTACGGTGTCTTACCTGGTCTGTAATCAAAGGAAATACACGTTACTCACCTGTACGGTGTCTTACCTTGTCTGTAGTCAAGGAAACACACCTTACTCACCTGTACGGTGTCTTACCTGGTCTGTAATCAAAGGAAATACACGTTACTCACCTGTACGGTGTCTTACCTAGTCTGTAGTCAAGGAAACACACCTTACTCACCTGTACGGTGTCTTACCTGGTCTGTAATCAAAGGAAATACACGTTACTCACCTGTACGGTGTCTTACCTGGTCTGTAATGAAAGGAAATACACGTTGCTCACCTGTAAGGTGTCTTACCTAGTCTGTAGTCAAGGAAACACACCTTACTCACCTGTACGGTGTCTTACCTGGTCTGCTATAAAAGGAACCACACCTTACCTACCTGTACGGCGTCTTACCTGGCCTGTTATAAAAGGAAACACACCTTACTTACCTGTATTGTTGTCATTTATTAAGAAGAGAAAAAAAAATTGTTTGTAAATGTTAATAAAGGTACATTTTACAATTGAAATTTTCTACGTCATAACTAAATGTTATAAAACATTTCCTTTCTGTACTCAGAAGGGGAGCCCGCTTGTGCCATGTTCCAACATTTTATTAGGCTATTGATAGCATGTGGTCACATTTTACTGCACATAAATAATGCAATAAATGTTGTTTATGTGTCAACTTCTTCCAATACTTAAAAATATAAAAATATTTAGGAAGTGAAACGTAATACATTTTTGTATTTGAAATAAGTTTGTACACACTGTAACAAATACTCATCTAATCAAATCCTCATTGCAACAATGTTTCTGTGATAAATAAAGATAAGAAAAGTCCAGTTTGGTGAAGAGTTATTATTATAATGTAAATAGTATTGTTAATAATAAATAGCTATGTTTTTCTAGTATTGGTTACCTGCCCCTATTCAGGTTTATAACACTAATGTGTCTGAGCCTTTTGTACATTAATTGGGCACTGAGGTGAATCAATATCCAAATTTGCACTAAGTTCCTCAAACCTGGGTAATAATAGCACAGAAAAAATGACCACATTGTAAGTATTAGTCAGATGATAGCACTATGAAATGAAAATCTTGTTCAGAATTCACTCTAAAATGGTTGTATGAGAAGCTATGCTACAACAGTCCCTCCCGCGATACTTATAGAACAGTCCCGCAAGGAGGTCACATGACTAGTGCCCGCCATTTTGAATTGCTATAGTTAAAGTATGGTAGTATCGTCGCCGTACATTTTGACCAAAAACAGGGACTTAAAATGCTTGTAAAGCACGGAAACTCCGTACACATCAATGGGACACCATCTTGAACATGTTTGTGGCGGTAGGTTTAGGTGTCATTGCGCGACGGTCGATATTTTTGTGGATATAGTGGGCATTCGCTAAAAAGACATTTTGCTGGGCGTTCGCTAAAAAGACCATCGAGAATCGAAAACTTTGATTTATGTCACTTCGGGTCAATGGATTGACTTGAGACTCAGGATTAATACATGGGAGCACAACGTGGACATATTCCAAGCAAAAAAAATGAGATCCGTGCAGCGCGGACTTCTCTAGAGTGGGCGTTTGTGGGCATTCGCTAAAAAGACCATGCGCGTCTTCACCACGCCCTTGTCCAGCACTCCTGATGACACCGTGTGTCCGAGAGAGGGGGTGACTGTGAGCACAAGAGAGCCTAAGATCAAGACAACAAAGTTAATCCTGAATCAGACAAATGCCAGTACAAATGGAACTGTGAAGGAGAAATCCCCACGTGTAGCGTTCATCACAATGGTAGTTGTAGTAGGGGTAGTACTGGTAGCGCTGTTTGTGATGTATGTTGTCAGAAGGTGTTCACGGGGCGACCAAGCCGCACAGGCTGCCGGCCACCTGGCAGGAGTTCATGGCACTGCACCCAGTAGGACTACACAGCAGTCTTCATCTTCAGGTGATGATCCTCAGTACAGTGTAATTCCCGACGAGTACTATAACCAACAAAACAGTGGGACTTCAAGTTCAACAACGCAACAGACTACTGATGATTATAGTCAGATTCCCGATGAGCACTTCAACTACTACAACACAAGACCAGACGCACAGCATCCTTACTGGGAGATTCCAGATGAGTATTACAATCGCTACAACACGTACCCTTCGACACGTCGGGTAACTCAAGATGGAGAGGACTACTCTGTAAGGTTTAACACCGCTACATCTGAGATTGTCCTTCCGTCATCAACCAGGCTCGGTGGTAAACACCCATCCTACGATACAGCCCCTCAAGTCTGGAGAGACCCACAGAATTACCAGATACCCGCACGTGGACGAAATAGAAACATTATATCACGCAGAATGACTCAAAATGGCAACAGTCTTCACCGATATATGGGTTTGACTGGTAACTACAGATATAACAGGAGACGCCTATCATACCCTCTGACACTTCGTGTGCCTCAAGATAATGAAAACTATTCTGCAAGCTTAAGATGTAACACTACAGCTGAGGTCACAGGTCCTTCCGTCATCAACCAGGCTGGGTGGCAAACATCCATCCTACGATACAGCCCCTCAAGTCTCGAGAGACCCACAGAATTAACAGAAACCTGCATGTACGTAGACAAGTACAAGGCTTCACTGAAAGCCAAACCCACAGAAAACAAAAATCATCCAAACACGTGATGTCCGGGACGCCATATTACCATTTCTCAGAGTCACAATGTGATATTCAAAACCTACCTGTCCAAAACCTACCTGTAAGCAAGTAAGGCAAGTCATCATGGCCAGAGCGTTTAAGTATGATCACAGGTCATCTCAGGTCATACCTTCCTGACACATTCCTCGTTTAACCTTCTCCCTACTACCTAACCCCATAAACAGTACAAATTTGTGACAAACGGCTACCTTAGCAAGCTAGAGGTTACTTTCCCATATATTACTGCATGTTGAGGATACAAAATTGAAGTTGTAAATTTTTACCCTTTTACCATATGACGCGAATGTATGACAATCACAGATAACAAGCTTCATACACTGAGATTCAAGTAATTCTCATTGATGCTTACCCCTCGCCTTCATTACTGAAGACACAGGCTGCATTTCCACCAACTGTCTTATCTGTATAACTGAATCAACAATGCCTCTAGCTCTGAGGCGTGCATGGCAGTTGTCTTAAAACAACTGCGTTTTAAAAGATCATAAGATGAAGAAAGTATTGCTCTCATTGGCTGTTAAGGCATTGTTAATCTTGCACCCAGGAAATATAGATGGATATAGAATTGGATGTTTTGTTGTCTAATGACGTTAAGCGTAAGAGAAAAAGCAATATTATTGTAGGGATGAGATCAAATAATTGTATTCTTGTCAAGTAAGGATTCGTGGATAAAATGCTGTGTACTGTGTAGACGTTTGCTCAATTCTACATTGCATTTCAGATATGGTCTGTGGCATATAGAAATATATACAAATAATATTTATTTCATCATTTGATAGCACAATTATTCCAAAATACAAATCACAAAATGCCCCACCCTTAATGCGTTGCTTAAACAGAATATAAGAAAAATGTTTCAATTTCATTTTTTAATGTCCTTGGCGCCAACTGTATCGTTTGCGGAAAATTCTTGTTTTCAAGAATAACAGTGTTGGAAACGTTTTGGGTTGGCCGTAGTCCACCACAAACTACAAACGACAAAATGTCTCCACCCCTGAAGCATAGCCAAAAGATCTGATAAAATCAGTGAACACTATACAAGGATTTAATTTATTTACAATTAGATGTATTATGTCACCGGCTTTTCTAACTCAAAAGAGTGTAAACCTTCGCTCGTCTATTATCATTGATGGTGTTCCTTCTGTCAGATTTAGAAAAGTGAGTGCACAGAGTGTTCAAGACGCCGAGGCTTCGATCCTCCACGCATTTCCACGGAACCACTGTGATTGTTTGGTGACGTG
>NC_049996.1:12517761-12543760 GCF_000003815.2 Branchiostoma floridae
CCGCCCATACCTCAGCTTAAAGTCCTTAAAAATGATACTGCGATAAAAGCATATTTTCTCGTTTCTCCTTTTTGACGTGTACTTAATATCCTGTGTCTATGCACAATGGTGTAATCTGAACTATTCCACCAGATGGCGCGATGCACTCAAGTTTGAAGACGCAAAGAAGTTAATAATAAGTTAATAAGTGTTTTCAAAAGGAGTAAGTAATAATAACATTACATGCGAATTTTTATTGTAATTGGGTTTTCTAATTACTAAATGCCGTTAGTATATATTTTTATATTTTCTTTCATGATATGACTGACTTGTTTGCGTACCTCCTGTAGCAAAGATTTCTGTTGCTGGTACAGAAAATCATTTAGCGATATCCACTACGAATATATTTACCTTTGCCAGAATGGCTAAGGTTATGTTTTGGGCTTGTGAGTCTGTCTGTCTGTGTGTGTGTGTGTTAACAGCATAACTCAAGAAGCCTTGGATGTATCCCGATAATATTTGGTAGGTGGGTAGGGGTCGGGAAAACGAAGGTCAAGTTCGATAATGGGCCCCCTAGCGGCTTGCTAAGGTACTGCAGCAGAACCTCAATTTTTGATATCTCGTGTTCTGGACATGTTGTGGTTATGATTTTTGAGCGGTATATAGCCCTTAGGGCAGAGAGTAAGTGCTGTAAGTTTGGACCCCCTAGCGGCTTGTTTGGAACTGCAGTCATCGATTTCCTTTCAAACTTTGGACGAGAATAACTAGAGAACGTGTTGATGGATCGTCATGATTTTTGGAAAGTAGATAGCCCAAGCAACTATGTACATAGTGAAATACTAATTATGCAAATCAGCAACTAATTTGCATAATTAATGAGGAAAGTTTATAAATCCACTGCATTTCACGATAGGACTTTCAAACTTGTCACATATATAGATGAGAAACAGAGAAATATCAATGCATATTAATTATGCAAATGACGGCCTCATTTGCATAATTAATGAGAAAATATAAACGTATTGACTGATCGTCATGATTTTTGGTATGTAGATAGCCAAAGGGAAGACTTACATGATGGAATTCTAATTATGCAAATCGACAGCTAATTTACATAATTAATGAGGAAAGTTTGTAAATCCACTGCATTCCTTCATAGGACTTTCAAACTTGTCACATTTGTAGCTGAGAAAGAAAGAAATATCAATACATTATTAATTATGGAGATGATGATCTCATTTGCATAATTAATGGAAAATATAACGTGTTGACGGATCGTCGTGATTTTTGGTATAGATAGCCTAAGTAAAAACTTACATAATGAGATACTAGTTATGCAAATTAACAGCTAATTTGCATAATTAATGAGGGAAGTTGATAAATCCACCGCATTCAGTGATAGGACTTTCAAACTTGTCACATATGTAACTGAGAAAGATGGCAGAGAGTAAGAGGTGTATGTTTGGGTCCGCTAACGTCTTTCCTTGAACTGCAGGAGCCGGTTTAGTTTCCTACTTTGAAAGAGAATAAGTCAAGAAGGATGAAAGGATCATCATGATTTTTGGTATGCTGATAACTTAAGTGATGCTTGATACAATTTGATATTATTATGTAAATAGGGATCTAATTTATATAAGCAATGGCAAAATGTTATGAAGCAATGGCAAAATGTTATGAACCAACTCCAGGCATATAAAATAAAATGTAATGAGTAACAAATTTATGTCTACAGACATCATTCTTCATAACAAACCTGGTTTATTTGGCAAAGGTATGTGTTCGTGGAACTCTAGTTTCAACTATTATATGCTGGCATACTGGTACAGTACTAGATACCGGACAATTCTGGACAATATTTACATATGTAATTATAAGATGCGTCATTACTTACAAACGAAGGCTTCCCTACTGTCTTAACACTTAAAATCACAATTTAAATCACAATTGTTAACGGTTTGCCCACTAGAGCACTGCTACTATGGTGCATTCAAAACGACAAAATGATAGTGGTAGTCAACAAAAGAGTGTTTCATACTGGAACAAGAGCTGTCTACTATTTTTTTAAAATCACGGTCACAGCATGTACATGACACGATATCGTGAAGTTGCTGCCATGCCGTAGAAACCCATCGTCAAACGTGACCTTTGTTTTCCTGACCCTACTCACATACCAAATATCATCAGGACCCATCCACAACTTCTCAGGTATGCTGTCCACAGACGGACAGACAGACAGACAGACAGACAAACAAACAGCACCCGAAACATAACCTTCTTCTTGGCGAAGGTAACTACACTCAGAAATACTCCTCAACCAGTGAATGGGTGATTTCACTTTTAACACAGGTGTCAGATAGTACTCAAGTACAGCCTTTTAAACTTGATTGCTCAGAGCTACTCGACTGAAAACGTAACATCATGCCCCAAATACAGCCCTCTTGAACTTTGCCGGCCCCACTTACACCCCGTATCTACCAAAGTCAAAGGTTTGGCCGCTGTAGTGGAAATTGAATATGTTTTCTCGATATTTAATATTTTCTACGAGGGAGGGCGCGTATCCAGGTCGCGACCTCCCCTCCCAGTCTATTACACATAGTGGTGAGATTGCCTAGGACGGGTCCACTCCACATGTTTAGGGGTGTGCTTTTGTGAGTTTGTAGGGTGGATTGAAAATCTTTAAACATAGAAAGGTAGGGTATTACTATTGTAAGTTTCGAATATTTGACAGAACAAAAACGAAGTTCAAAGAACGAAGCTCTTTTTGGTTACTTTGTGCATATTCTTTTCTTTAAAATCATACTTTTACATATTGCATCATTTTTAATTATCAAATCAAGGGTACGTAAATCCAATTTAGTCGCTTAGGGTGCCGTCACGTAGGTCGTGCGATCGTCGCACGGCCGCTAACTTCGGGAATTTTGGAGTACAAAAATGTACGTCTCCTGCAAAGTTCAACGGTCTTGGCACATGTAATGCTGTTTTGTATCCATGTCGTTGGATGTTTCTGTCACGGCCTGCTTGAAACTCCTATGGCATCAAAATCGTACGACCATCGCACGATCTATGTGACCGTGCCCTAGTTTGGCGATCACCTTCTTGTGCAAAAGGAGCCAGGCTGTGTGTACACTTAAGAAGTGCAGGAGTTGGCAACATGTTCGACCTTCGGAAACGTTTTACAAAATGGAAGAGTTGCGATAGATATAGTATGGTATGGCCTTCTTAAGAAATATGTTCGAAACTAGAATGTGATTTTTTTTTCTAAAATATTCCATGTACACAATTAACACTACGACACCTTTGTCAAAAGAAATCAAACATTCAAAACACAACAAACTGTCCAGAGAGAAAGTTGATATTTCAAAAGGATTATATTGCTACTTTTAATCGTATCATTACCCGTTGGTATTCTGTAGTGCTGAATAAAAGCGTGCCTTTTCCCAAAGACATCCTTATATTATACCAATTAGTTCTCCCATCAGGGGGTGGGGAGACACGTAAGCTTATGGCATAGCTACTCGCAGTGATTTCCATTACTTAGAGCGTGGGTGACAACTTTATTAACAGATAGGAGGGCTGGCACTTAATACACCAACATGACACTATCTTAAGCGTTATCTAACTTTTCTCCTCCAAATATACCCACTTGCTAACGTATGTTTGATTAGAACTTGTCTTTCACACCTTTTATTTAGCCTCGGAGCTATACGAAATGACAGGGAGAAATCCCTCAAAATTAATGTCCATCCGTCTTGCGTTGTTCAATGTCATAATTTTTCATCACTAACGCTTATTACGCATGCTTAACGCTTTCTAAAGGCCGCTGGTCTTAATTTGTTTTCCGTCCTATCGTCCCACGGCAGCGTCGGCGTTTCATAGATATTGTCTTTCTACTAAAGCCTCAACCCTAAAGGCGGAAAATCTGTTACGAGTTAAGGTGTCTACTGGGACTGTGGTCCCGTCTCGAGCGCTAGAAGGTGTGAAAACAACGTAGTGGAGGTAGGAAACGGCCAGGCTTTGTAAACTCAGCCGCCATTAATCATACAACACACCCCCTCTTTTGCTGCTATTACTCTTCGTTTAAAGTTGTCAATATCTTTCCGATCGCAGAGTCATTCCAAGTAAGTCGGCCGAATCTGTGTAGAGTATGTTTTTTTTCGTAAGATGCAGTCGAGAAGTCGAGAGTCTTTCTCATCATAGTCTGACGAAAAAGGCTTAAGATTAAGAACAAAGTAAAAAGACTAAGCCGCAATGGAATGTGGGCATTTCAGCTCCAAATGTATCCCCGGAAGAACGAATGGCCAGGCGCCAAACTGAGTATAACAGAGTAAAGATCTGTGTGTGGATGGTGTTCAGTACCAGGGACAGGTCTGTTAACATGTATGTAGATGGTGTTCAGTACCAAGGACAGGTCTTTTTACTAGTGCATGTATGGTAATCAGTGCCATGGACAGACGGGTTAACCTGTGTATTGATGATGTTCAGCACCAAGGACAGCTCTGTTAACTAATGTCATGATGGTGTTCAGCACCAAGGACAGGTCTGTTAACCTGCGTGTAGATGATGTTTAGTACCATGATCTGTCTGTTAAGCTATATGTAAGCAATGTTCAGCACCAAAGACAGGTCTGTTAACCTGTAGTTCGATGGTGTTTAGCACCAGGGTAAGAACAACTAAAAGAAATAATTTAATAAATGTTTTCTATAACATAGAACACAATAAGCATGGGAAAATTTGACGCCTAGACATTCGGCATAAAAATTTGAAGATCGGACGACGTGTCCTAGTCCCAATGTCATCGACGAATGACGTGCTTGTTTCTACCTACCCCCCCCCCCCCACTCCCTATAACACTCCAATGAAATCTACGAAGTTTTGTGGACCGACGTAACAATAACTCAAATTCAGCGTTATGAATTAACCATGACCTTGATATGCCACAACAAGCAGCCGTTCCACCCTGGCGCTCTGAGTCCACGGTGGGGGCGGGGGTCCCAGAATCACTAAATTCAGAAGTAATTTCATAACGTAATATTTTTTCTGACATGGCTAAGACCCGGGCATAACCTCCTGATCTCTGTCCCAGCCCCGGAACAGCCGCTACAATATTAGAAAACGTTGGGCAGTTTTTAATTTACTTTTGTTGGAGCCGCGCCAGTGACGGAAGACAAGGGATGATGTATATATAATACGCGTACCGTAGACACCCATCAAGGAGGGGGGGGGGCTTTGCTGATCTTGTTTTACTCACATTGGCTTGACACAAATAGCACCATTTTTGTCTTGTACATTGTGAACTCAATGCTAGATTTTAAGTATATGTCTTTTTACATTTGATAAATCATTATTTTGACTCAATGCGTTAGTTTTAATGCAAACGAAGACGTGGGATGGAACGACACATGATGGTAGTAACATCAAGACCATTGTTTATAGATTTCATTTTAAGGGTAAGGAGATATGTCAAATACAAATTGTAACGTTTGTTTTCGGAACTTTTCTTTCAGCTATATTTCTCTATATTGCAATCTTAATTGTTTTGCACTTTGAATATTGTCTACCCTTAAAATGCTGCATTGAAACCTGGTCATATTCAAATGTGGGTCAAATTAGATCAAGTTTACAATTATTTACTTTCAAACATTTAAGATAACTTACAAGCCATTTATCGTATCAGAAACCGTTCTAAAGTTCATTTCTATCGGACTATCCTATCCAATGGACACGTATACAGGGCAGCCGGTGTGAAAGATGGGTGGGCCTGTGCGCAATACACTGGGTAGGAACCAGGCGAGGACGTCGATAAACGGGGAGGGCACCAAGGGTGGGAGGGGGAGGGCTGTTATTCCACCTCAAGGTCATTTAATTGGGGCAACGGGCGGTCTATATTAACTGGAGGTTGCCGCCGACAATGTGCGGCAATTATTTCCCCACGCTAGGGTGTTATCACTCTTGTTCCCCGGCGCTGTGTGTGATGGCAGAGGTCAAAAACGCGACACCAACCGCCGGAGGGTTGTCCCAGCACGGGCGGGGGGAGGGCGCCTGGGGGAGGGTTAGGTGGGCGGGAAAGTAGGGGCAGACGGGGTTCTTCTCAAGCGGTAGTGGAGCTAACGATTGGGTCACTTTATATACCGCAAATAGAGGCTATAATTGACTCTTTTGTAGGGAACGTGTTTCCATTGGTGTTTAGGGGAAGATCATTCGAGTGTCAGGAGACAAGCGTTAACATTTCTTTCTGAGCTCGGCTAATTTATTACCGACACTTTCGATTTATGTTACACAACTCGACCAGGGTTTACCATCCCAGTTTATTTGTCATTGGCTACGTCAAGTGACCGTTAGGAAAAGGTAGGGCATTAGGAAGATGTATATGAAATACTAAAAATATTTCACGGAGCTTTTCAGATAAATGTACAAAGTATATATATCAAGGAGAAATATGTAATCTTACTTTGGCAGTTCTTAAGTCACCAGCCTTCTTTTCTTTCACTTTAGTCTTCTGTCACATTCACTCATTTCCGTAATGATTCCGGCTCTCTCTCCAAACGTTCACAAAGCTAAAGCTATAATGATGCGTCCATTTGATTCTTGTGAAACATATCGTTTCTCATTATGTCTTCTTCACATTCACTCCTCTTCTGTCTATCCTTGGTACCGTCTCTCTCTCTCCACATGTTCAATCAGCTATAATACTGTGTCCATTTGATCTTTATCACATCTATCTTTTCTCCTTTTATCTTTTTCACATTCATTCATTTTATTCCTATCTTTCAATCCGTTTATCTCTCCATACGTTCACTAAGTTATAATGATGTGTCCATTTGATTTTTGGGACATCTACCTTTAATCATTTTGTCTTTTATTCACATTCACTCATTTCCTGCCTATCTTTGGATCCATCCATCTACTTCTCTTTTCATATGTTCCCAGCTGTTCCACAGCGCTGTCAGCCATTGCCGCTATGATAGATGACTGGGGAGATGCAGTTCTCGGATGATCCTATCCCTGGAGGTAACGGATAAGAACAGGGTCGCACAGAGAGTTCCGGGGTCGCTTAATAGTTGGAAACCCGCGAATTAACTTACCCCCATAGGCCCTGGCTCTATACGTCATTATGCATCACCCCTCTAGGCCTGCCAGAGGGGTAATACTCTTATATAGTATCGGCAATAATGGGAGATTTTTATACTTCCTTTGTACCATCGATTTTGGTCCTATTCTACATTTCTATGACGTATCAAACCATTGATGTAGATAGAATACATATGACAGAGAGTATTCAACATTCGTTATGTTCTCTGAATAGGAGTACCTACTGACTAATTAGAATCCCTTTTATGGTTGTGTTGCATACCAATATACTTTCAAGTAGGAAAAGTGCCATCTGATCTATCGTATCTAAAATATACATGTATCTGTAAATCAGTCTGCTCATTGTCAGTGCAGAACGGTATATAATCAAACTAACTCCCCATTTAAACTTACTTTGGAAGTGAAAACTTTGTCACAGTGGCAAATTGAAAGATATACAGTGCTTTTAGTGATTTGCTTTATTTTTACACAGCTTTATTCATCGATGGCTTCAGTCGGTCGTTCATACATACGTACATTCATTCACTCAAAGAAATCAAGAAATACAAGTTGCTAAGTAACGTTTTATGTTTTGTTCTTCATATGCCTTTCTCCGCATTATATAGTGCTTCGCATAGTCCCATCTTAGGGACTGATTGCCTTATGCAAAAGAATATGGCGGTTGCTCTGTCCTTGGTGCTGATTCGCTGGTTCATGACTTTTGTTCTGTACTAGGAGCTGATTGGTCGGTACAAAGGAACATGACATTTGCTCTGTCCTTGGTGCTGATTCGCTGGTTCCTCCCGAATTTGCTCTGTCCTTGGTGCTGATTCGTTGGTTCCTGACATTCACATTGTCCTTGCCGCTGATTTGCCATTGAAAGAGAGTACCGGCACCGTCCTTGGTACTGATTGGTTGTCACATCATGACTCATTCCACCCGATTTCAAAGCACTGCCATAGATGCAATATTCTTAGATAAGTTTTTTTGGCATTAGACCTTGTAAAAACATAGTGAACGAAAAATCAGAATAGAGCTCCTTACAGTCTTACAGACTATACTTCCCACACACTAATGCAGAAATGACTTGAGATTAAAGTTCCAGGTTATCCCTCTAGCGTTTGACTTTCGGTGCCTTTGCCACACGTCTGATACGAACGTTCTTCCCCTAAGCTTGACAGGTGTTCTACGATACACAAATGACTCCGAAATGAAAGAATAGGAAGGGGAGGAACACATAAGATTAGATGATGAAGATCTAAAAACCACCTTACTGACAGTCTGTAAAAGAAAAGACTTTGACGGAACGAAATACTTTGTGTAGGTATACGCCAGGCAGACAGTTAACAAATCTATGAGAGGCGCAAGTTTGACAGCTCACGGCTCTGTTAGCGAGATAGGAACATAGAGACGTACAAACCACCTTATTGCGTCGTACCTAGATCATAAATTGTCGCCTGTCATGGAGGGCGACAGCATACAAACTGCCACTTTTCAACCTCAACATCGTACATTACACGAGCTTAACCTTCGGGACTTTTTCATGATGAAATAATTTCGTTTCACACGGAAATTGATATCTAGAAGACTAACTTTTCTGACCTTTCGTGGCGTTTTTAACGAACTTACTCTCGCTATCGCCGGCTTGGCCCTTCAAGGCACCGCGATCGGAAAGCGTCTCTAGAGAAATCAAGACCCTGTGTAAAGCAACCGCCAGTCATTGTTCCCTCCCTGTCCCCTACAATGTCGCTGATATTAAATACAACCTCAGCACAAGGCGCTTATTAATTAATTTCCCCTTCCCGTTTCTTTGCCCGCCAGAAATTGCCGTATATCATCCCAAGGTGGTAGAGTCAAGCCGGGGAAAAAAGAAAGTTTTGAGCGAACTTTTGACGTGCGCGAAACTCCAGGGACTAATCCTGTGTGCGTGCTATACTCATAGTATCATGGGGAAACATTCAACAATTCTATCTTATTTTTATTTTCTTTGCAGATATGATAATCTTCTTTGGGGGCACATTTTCTTTGTTTAAATCACATAATTCATATAAGAAATAGGCTTCAATATGTTTCATAGGCTTCCATCCATTCTTTGACCATGTCACTTTGAAAAGTTACAACATGTACGGTGCTGTCTCTATCCATACTGTATTATAAGAGGACATATCTTGTTCATACAACTGTAATTCCACCGTATTTCCTTCTCTGATAGCGTTTTTCTTGTTTCACATGTATTGACTCCGTTTTCTTCTCTTTTTTCGTCGATCCTTTGCCATTTATCAGAGATACCAATTCGCTCCCGTGGTTTTCTGCACGCCCTGATAAACAAGCCGCTCTCCGTTAGCAACCCTTCTAATTATCCTCGCAGTTGGTTATCAGCAACCCAGGTTATTTATCCGTCGCCATCTTCCCGATATGTCCCAGCATTGTGATTGGTGAATGTTTGCCGTAAACAAAGCTCCGCATTCGTAAACATCTCACGTTCGAATCATTCATTCCGTTTTTAACGAAACTGCAGTATCTTTTCATATCCCTTGAATTTAATGTCGAAATTACCTCTCTCCCCTTGGCTCACAGAAGTATTACTTCAAGCTTCGCTCCAACAGCGCGACAAATTATTCACTTATCCGTCATTATAATTTATCGCTCGGTCTTCTTTTTAATAATTTCGTCAGGAAATAATCAACCCGGGTTGATCACTTATTTTGCGGTGGGCGGGGCACTTCTTTCCCGCGGAAGGACAAATGTGACGAATTGCCCGCCAAGGAGGTAAACAGTGACGCGGGTTATTATTTTCCGCGCAGGAACATTTCATTAAGTCGCCTGCATTGTTCCTCCCACGTCTTTGCCTTATCTTAAGCCCTAAATCATCCTCACACTTTCACTCCAGCAACTTTCTCCACCCATCCTTCCCCTTTATTGACAAAACAATTGGTAGTATTGATTATGTAAACAAAGGGAACCAAGGTGTTTCACTTTTACTTTCTCACTCGATCAACTGTCAATGTCATCACCACTATGTATTGACGATTGTATCTTTTTATGATGATTTTTTCTTTTTCTTTAGGTTTGCTTGTTTTTTTGAAAGGTTTGTCGGTGAACTGAATTCCTGTGGATTGAGTTAGCATACCAGTTAATTAGGCTATAATGAATCATCATCAGAATTGTCACCAACTTTATTAGCCACACGGATCTATATGGACTCGTAGTCAATCAGACAATAGATCAAGACATATATGTCTGTGTATATACGTTTACATATATATTCTCGTCTCGTCGATTGTAGTTGTAGATGCTGGTTGTCTCTGTGGGAGAGATTAGAACAGATTGCGAGAGATCCGTTACAGCGATGCCGCTCGTCTGCCCGTGAAAATGCAGAGGGGACAATTTTCCCGTGGCGTATGCTGATTCCCGTCCCCAAGAGTCCTCCAACTAATTTCGCGTGCTGCGACCGCGCGCTCCCAGGGGAATGGAATTTATAGAGGTCCCCAATGAAAATAGGAGCTTAATATCTCCTCACAGCAGGTGCCGCATGGTGAAATATGAATTCCGCGAGGTTTTTTTTCATCCCCCCTACGTTTCACCGTTCGCAGTGACCCGCTTCCGTCCCCCCATTTTGCCAAGCCTTGCGATAAAAATTGCCGGGCGATATTGAATTTTGTGGGCAGACGGAAAAGCGCATCTCACCGCCACGTTGGAAAATCACTCTCCTGACTTAGCGTACGGGGTTTCTCATTGGTCGAGAGGACATTACGCCAAAGCGGCAAAGCCAGGGAGCTCTGTGGCATCTTTGCCGGAGCGAAGAACTTTATCCGGTAGCGGCGTTTGCGCGCTTGTGCGAATGATGTATAGCGTGTCAGGATATTAATATCATGATCCTCTTACCACAAAATAATACAGTGGTGGAAATCCCCGTGCGGCAGCCACGACGAGCGGGTCTGATTGCTCGAGAGCGGTGATTGTGGTAACCGCGCGCCGCTCACAGGCATCGGGCCTACCCACTGTTAAATTGGGCGAAAATTAAGGTATAAAAGAACCTACGTTCCCTAATCAGTCATCATCCACATGTGGCTCGTGAATTTAATCCCGACAAAGTCGGCGCGTTACTCGGCAGTCTCCATCCAATTTTCCAGCTGCTGCCCCCCCGGGAGGGGAGGGTGTCCTAAGATATACGACAAGCCATCTGTATTGTGAGGGTGGCCTCCCCGGGGAAGCGTCGCGCGAGAGAGCGATGTGGTCCCAATGTCACTCTGGTGTCCTATCCGCGCAGTCAATCGCATCGCGAATCTAGCACAATGCAGGCTGGATCTGGGCAGGCTATCTCCCAGCGCACTGGACTGAAACTGGTATTAATTGGCAGAGAACTTGAAACATATCTGTTGGGACGAAGTGTGATACGAAAACAGATTCTCAAAAACACAATAATCGGAAATGACACCATCTATAGGTACAGGTATTCTTCACAAATCGTTTCATTTTGGGACAGGACTCTCTGTGCACATGTTAGAAGTCTATACTGGAAAAATAGCTTTTTGTCGTAAAGGGTCACCAAATGAAAGATGGCAATCTCATACAGGACGGAGGGCGATATTGGCTTCCAAAAGTAGCTTCTTCACAAGTACGAAAGAACCATCTACATTTGAAACAGATTGGACCGCAAAGAAGTGTCGAGTTACGGCCAATTTTACTTTTTTGTCATTCAGAAATGGGATTTTTCGATGGATTTTCACAGAGATGAAATAACCATCCCCTTTATAAAACAGATTAAACCGCAAAAATTGCGAATTATTACGGTCGATTTTACTTTTTCTGCCATTCGAGAATGAGGAGTTTTAGTCCTGCAACAATGTATGTAATGAAGGCAAAGAGGATTAGCAATCATTCAGCACCAAGGACAGGGATAATAACCCTAGTGCTTAAACGGGTTTAATGATCTCATGTATCGTCTTAGAAAACTCACTACAACGATTTTGTCTTTTCTTTGGTGTCCTGCAGTGGTTCAAGGAGGTACGGTATACAGTTTATGTATCAACCAATTACTATGGTTATCAATTCAGCCCATCTGGTTATGTGTTCACGTTCCGGACCAACGGTTACAACAATGACAATGCAACCGAAACTTTTTAATTCGCAATTAAAATGTAATCCGTGATTTCGAAGTCTATCAAAAGGTCATGAAACTATATCCATCCATTACATCTGTCGTACACATTAGGAACAGTGGTGGCATCACTGCGGCCTAGTGGTTGGGGTTGTTGACACAAACCCTGGAATTCGAATCCCTGATAAGTCCCAATGTTGTGCCCTTGGGAATGGCACTTTACACTTACTTTTTCACTCGGACGCTCAGGTAAAAATAAGTACCAAGCTTCGGTTAGGGACGTGCTCTTGGGTGAAACGGAAATTTGAGGCTCGTGTTTGAAGACATCAATAAATCGAACCCACCACACTTATTGAAAACTTATTGTGAACGGATCAAACCTTATTATACAGTCAGATCTTACGCAGCTTGTACAAAAGTAGTGTATTTCAGCTGGTTAAAAAAGGTGGTTTAAAGGTTACACAAAGGTAACAAACAAATCATAATGTATAGAACTACAAATTCATACTGTAACAGTCACTGCTTTTCTTAGATGCTATAATTAATCATTCGAATCTCTCTCAAACATTGTGAGTTCCCCACTTCCTCTTTTCCTGTCGGTACCCAGTGTTTGAAATATAGGAAAGCATTTGTCTTCGCCTGGGTATATTTTTAGCTTATTGATTGCGCAATCCTTCAATACTGTAAGCCTTTAGAGTACGCGGTGCACATTTCGATACACCTTGTTTGTACTAGTTTCATACATTTTTGTATACTTTCTAATCATACTTTTTTTATCAAAATGGGATATTTTGCATTTATGTTCTGATTTTGAGAAATAGATGCACATAAATACGCTCAATGTTGTACTTGATAGCAAGGTTTCAGCACTAAGGACAGGGCTCGTCCTACTTATAAAGCTTGGAAAAGTAGCATTTAAATGTGCGAAAATACATGGTTACGACTATGGGCCAGGTAACAAATTTCGAACGAACGTCGTACGATCACAAACCGAGGAAATTCTTGGAATAGTTGCTGTTCTGAAAAACTTTGTCAGTGGTTGGTTCCG
Organism: Branchiostoma floridae; assembly: GCF_000003815.2. NCBI lineage: Eukaryota > Metazoa > Chordata > Leptocardii > Amphioxiformes > Branchiostomatidae > Branchiostoma > Branchiostoma floridae. The sequence continues at coordinate 12,530,958 of NC_049996.1, forward strand.
TCACAGCCTGCTTAAAAATTCTACGACATCAAAATCGCACCACGACCTACGACAAAAGTTCAAACAATCCTGCGCTATACGGCTGTGCGCCCCTGCCGGGCCGTGTAACTCCCCTCCCCGCGGTGGATGTTAGCTCTCCCCGGGCCGTGTACCTCCCCTCCCCGCGGTGGATGTTAGCTCTCCCCGCCCCACCTTGAAAACCCGCCCGCGCGTAACTGTCGCAACACGACTCCATTTTATTACCACTAATTGTACAGGGACTGCCTTCGCCTAACGCTATTACGGGCATGCGTGAAAAATTAGATCTTACTGTACATTTATTGACTCCATAGTATATTATATGATACATTTTATTACATGCTTGAAGGAAAGGCGGTCGGGAGATGAAATTAATATAAATCACGGCCAGTATATTAAGGTTAACGTATTTATTAGACGGCGGCTTGATGTATTTTAGATTGCGGGCCATTCTGTCTGTTGGAAACGTAGCTCGTTTTTAAATTAAGAAACGCTGGGTTCCAATGAAGTGCACACACATAGAAACCTCGCTGTTGTTTCCTCGTGGGAGCCGAACGAGATGGGAGGGACGGTTTTTCCGAATCAGTTGTGTCCCCAACAACCTTTTCCCCACCTTGACTGATATATAATTATGCCAGGCAGGTTTTTTGATCAGTTGGCGAAAACATGTCAATTCATTATGCGCTGATATCATTTTATCATAGGGAACACCCGCTATTAGCGAGATAGCGACGTGTTAATTCCTTTATACGGTCCGGCGGTCCGGACAAACGAGATAGCACCCACAGAACGTTCTTATCTTGAAATACTGCCTCACACGGCGGTCTTAAACCGTGCAAATTAAATTTAGGCGCAAGAAAAGTCGCCCAGGTACGATCTAAATGACAAACCGGGCAATAAAATGAGGTTGTCGGCAGTCTGGCGACCTCTGGGCCGCCGACAAGGGCAGTCTGACACGGAGAGCACCCGCTCCCCTAGGGAGTCCCGCAAAATGGCTTTTCGCAAACCCCAGAAAATTGGCCTTTATAGACCTGGAAAGAACGTTAAGAACCCGGTGATAAACGCACCCAGAGCCGGTCTCTATGCGATGGTCTCAGGGGACCAAAACTGTTCCATTTCTCCCCCAATTTTCATCAATTTTCTGGCCACGCGCACTTAGGGCCCCGCCGAGTTTTCGCCATCCCTCCCAAGATTCAGGTTTTGTCATCGAGACATCTAAATTACTTCCGTCCCTAGAAATAATACGCAAATTTGAAGAAAAGTGCTTTTAATGTGGACCGCATTAAAGTAGTCGAGCTAAATGCAATAATAGCATTAGATTGCTCGTATTTAATTGGTTCGCTTCGGATCTGATTGCGGGTCTCTTTGAATTGTAAAGTGAGTCGGCTGCACGTATCACGTTGCTATAGTAACGCGGACGTTGGAAAGTTTCTGAGGAATACTCAAAGGCTGAAATTGAATTAGATTCGGGAATTCTAATTGGAGATCAGTGGGGCCGACTTAATTGATTGTGCACGGGGACACATCTACCGTAGCCTATAGGAACACGTCGTGCGGAATAGTAAGAATTAGAGCATGGATAGGGAGGGGAGGGGAGGGATAGGGACGGAACGAGGGAGGGAAAGAGGCGGGGAGGGGAGGAAGATGACAGCAGGCGAGGACAGGTGGCATGTCGATGGCTTCGTTTCTTAAGTTTAAGAGACCTTTAAGGTTAATCCACACAGCTGACGTGGCCTCTCTTAAAACAAGGAAAAGCTGCTCTCTACTTAAACCCGTTTTGAGATCTTCGTCAAGAAGGTTATATTGGGAATATTGTTTGTTTGTATGTATGCATGTATACTATGTATGTATGTAAGTTTGTGATTGAACAGCATAACTCAAGAAGCTATTGATGGATTGTAGTGAAATTTGTTATGCGTTTAGGTCTTACCCTAACAAAGTATTGATTAGATTTTGAGCCTCCTGGTATCTTGCCTTGGTGCTGAAAGAGAGGTTTTGCCATCCTCTGTTCTGGACAAGCTGTAGCCATCAGGTTTTTTTTTTTAATAAACGCATAAGCTAATGCATTATGTTTTCCTTTACATAGTCCAGCCTAACTTCTCTTATTACTGCTCTGGAGCACAAACAATATGTTTCCCTTCCGTGAAACGCTGCAACAGTTGGTTTTACATCCAGTTGTCTGTTCCAAGACGTCCGAAATAACCTTGCGCCATGTCATTCTGCCGAACGTCCCAACTTTAAAGGTTAACCTGTGTTGTCACGGTGAGGTAGATGTGTGGGGTGACATTTGACAGACAGGCAGGCACGGGTGTGTGTGTCAGGATTATGGATAGTGCCACGTGGATGGGGTTAGGCATGTCAGAGTACGGTGGTATTTATGGGTACTTGGACAATGGGGTTATACCTGGTCGTCGCCATAGTGATAGGCAACGATTAGGAGTTGGTGTGTGTAGTGGGAGTGAGAGTGGTGTGTCTTTGTTTTGGTCGTCGAGACTTATTGTACTTCGTAAAGCTATTCAAGCTGGGTGTTCAAAAACGCATTTAGATCTAAATCGCATTTAGTGGTGATAAATGGTTATACTGCTCTAATTAGTTTAGATTGATGATAAATGAAATAACGTTTATCCGGATTTCATTCAGTTGTTAACTACGATAAGCCTTTTCGCGTTTACTAATGCGCCTGTGTGAAATGCCATAGCAACCACTAACAGACTTTGTTAACCGCCGAAGTCGGCTTACTAGAATTTAGAGTTTTCAAACAAAACAAAACAAAACTTAACTTCCAAAGTTCTCGCTCGAGAGGCTATCTTGTATGCAATGTTACACGAACCTCATACCAAACAAAATTTATACAAAACCTAGCAATGTCAAATTATTGCAGGACTTTTTTGTGACAGCTTTCTTGGGGTGCATTTGTAAAGACTTCACTCGAGCTGTATTCCCTTCTCCATCGTCTTTGTTGGAAAGTTATACCAGTCTGCAGCAAGATGTTACAAAATGCTTTTCACCTGTAGTGTTACAACGGTTTTCAAATCGAACCTCATTGTCATTGTCTCGTTACAAGAAACTATTGCCAACTATTGTCTGATTTCATTTCTGCTGTAGATGTATCGTACTGAATAAACCTAACTAGAAATACCACGACAAAAAAACCGTGTGACAAATGTGATCGTGCCATATCTGTCGTACGATAGGTGTACTGTACCGAATAATTGTCGAAGCGGTTGAGTAACATTGTTGAGACTGCCGTGGATGTGTTGTACGACACGCGACAACAAATCGTGCGACGAATGTGATCGCACCTTCAAACTTGTACATGTCCATGAAGTTGTTTGAGACTCACGATATACTTTCCACCTTTAAGAACATTTCTAAGACTTCTTGGCGATTCTCCTTCACCTTCCAGTCCATGTATCTGTTAGCCCCGTTCCCAAACCAATTGTATAACGGATGTCTGCATTAGCAAGCCTTGACACAAGTGTGAATGATTATCTTCATGTTCTCCAGGCAAGTTGAACTCCTCCAAGCCGCACCTCCGACCCGTTAATGCCGCCCGCCACAACCCCGGGCTCCCCTAAATCATCCCCTGACCAAAGGGCAAGGAGAACTAACACGTCAAGGTCGGGACTGTGTTATCGCCGGGCTCTACTTGACTCCCCTAAGATCAATACGGACCACTTCTCAGCGTGAGTAGGTGAGTAATTATATATCAAGGGCCTGAGAGGCGCGGCCGTGCCGGGGTCGTGGGTAGAGCGGTGGTAAATCATTAGGAGCCGGCAGGGTTCCCGCTCACGACCCGCTAACGTCTGCCGCATTTGGAAGGAGGCGTTTTTCTCCTTCTGTGAGCGGAAAATATGCTAGAAATTGGTCAAGTCTATGGAATACTTTGGGCAGCGTTTACAAACTCCCATAGAAAGTAGTTAAACTTCCCGCTAGACTGGTTTCTTTTTCAGCCAATTTCAGACCTTAAATGCGTTAGCCTAGTATCCAGCCTATAGATTGGTATAGACGTCTGCTGCATTTCTAAGGAGGCATTTTACTACTTCTGTGAGATGGAAATATACTAGAAATTGGTCAAGTCTATAGAATGATTTGTCAGGGAGTTTCACCAACTTTTGGGCAGCGTCTACAAATACCCGTAGAAAGTTTAACTTCTTGGTAGACTGGTTTGTTTTTCGGCCAATTTCTTCTATTTTCCAAGGCCTCAAAAGCGTCCTAAACTTTTCAAGCAGGCTGTGATAAAACCAACCGCCTACAAGGATCAAAGACAGCCTTTTCCGTAACAAGGCAGCTGTATTTTATACGACACGTGCACGACTATTCCCAGGACAGCTTGCGATCGTACGACGATAGTACGACAAATGTAACCAGGTCCTCACCGACAATGTCCGAAATACAAAATTGACGAAACTTTTTTTTCTGACTTGTCATTGTTCATCATAGGAAGAGCATGATATGAAAGCATTTTACAGTATACGCGATAGAATTCATGTGTTTTGTCGTGTTCGCCGTATTAGGTGTTGTGATTATACTGCTGTTGTTCGAAAGTGCATAGGTCAATATTACTTGATTGATTGCCTGATTGGTATAGCTGATTGGGCTTTTCTTCTGTCGTATGTTGTTGATTTCTTCCGTTACAAGAGAGTCTTTAGCTGAAAGTATCTTAAACTAGTTGCGCATACTTTATCATCTAGATGAACAACATCTGAAGTTTCTAAATCAAAACTGACAGAAACGTTGTCATGGTTATACATTATCTGTCTTAGAACTACGAGTTCTTTGGGATACAATCGAGTTTTAGTTGGACTTATATCTCTCTTTAAGTTTATCAATGAATACTGCTTAATAAAGTTGTCTGGTAAAAAAATAATCAGAAACCACATTTTGAAGTGAAGTAGACTGCCAGCCGTATTTCCCATGAATGTATGGTAACCATGCGGCACAAATAAAAGTCCAATTGCTAGCTTTTAACTGACAAGTAGGGCCCTTTTTTGATTTGAACTAAAGATGTACATACTTTATCATTTAGATGAACAATACCTGAATTTTTAAATCAAAACTGACATTCACGTTTTCTTTATCATGCATTATCTTGTTACGCGTTCTATGGTGTATCACCCTTTTCTCTTTGAGTTTGAGTTGGGGACTTTAGATTATACCTTCCTACTACTTTAAGTTGACGAATTAAATCAGAAACCACATTTTAAAGTCTAGGAGGCTGCCGTGAATGGATGTAAACCATGTGGCACAAATGAAAGTCCAATTGCTAACTTTTAACCGACAATGAGAGCCCTTTTTTCGTCACGCCGGAATTTAGATCGTCTCTCAATGACATTAACGCTATTCACCCAGCGGGGAGATCGGCTGATGCTTTTAGCCGGCATAAGTGTTCATTAATCCGCGCGGTGGCCTTTACAACTCCCGCTACAGGCCGGAAATTGAACTCTGAATTGCAAACGAGGGTATACGGAAAACCACTTGTATGAAAAATACATTCGACTATTAAGTGTACATTAATAACGTCCCTGTGTATAGCAGACAGTGGCAAAAGTTTGTTCCTGAATCACTGACGGATTTTGATACAATTATCGGATGCAATGGAGTGTCGCATAGCAGCGATGTGCTGAATTTGTGATGAAATCCTAAGTTTTAGTTCTAGTTTTTGGTATGTTGTGAAACGGCAGTTTTGAGTCATTTATGTTATTTCATTGCGTCATATTCATTATTTTACGCTCTCTGTCTCTCCCTCACACACACACACACACACACACACACACACAAACAGGTATATACACAGAAATGCACACACGTACACAGACAAAACTCACACACATACATATACACTAATAACAGGTGCATATTGCTCACTCGGACAGTGTCTTTGTTCATTTGCAGTTTATGTCAAAAGCAGCATATTTTCACAGCCATTGCTGGCGGTATGTTTTATTTGTATCTATATTCTTAAACAAGTCTTCTTTTCAGCATTTTTGTTTTTATTCATCCTGAAGAAATAAATGTGAACGAAAAAAGGAAAATTCCTGCTTAATCAACATGTACACGTATATAGAATTTTAAGTATAGATATTACTATATACTAGTAGACTTTACATTATACAGTCCCTTACTTCTCAGAATGCGTGTAGCGGTATCAATTACAACACATACCTGTCTCCGTCTTACGTAGGATATAAGGTATTCCCTTTGAACATTACAATTCCCCGCTCTCTACACTACAGGATATCACCGCGCACATTCAACCCACCTATCCCAACATACCTGCCATATTTTAATTGCCAAGAATCCGGAAAGCAGGCTTACAGCTGTATTGGACCAGACATAGTTTGGATCACCGAAAGCCGCTCAGTTTTCCCCTATCCTCTTTGATCCCGAGTATTACACGGTTAATATACCTCTTACCCCGCGGTCATGCATTCTTCTGTCCCCTGTCCCAGCACAGATTACACGCTATCTTTGTAGCCTGATCCCCCTTGACATGTAAGATAGCAGATAGCAATGTTAATTGGGGGAGTGTTGTTAGGTCGCGCCAGGTGCAAACGTTCACTAATAACTCTTGGGCTGAGACGGATCAAATACTCGACTTTCTACCGTCTTTATCCTGAGCCAAGAACGTGGAAGTCTTTTCAACATCAAAGACTGGAAAGCTGCTGAAGCAAAAGGGAGAGGATTCTGACATTAGACATTGTGTTGTATTGTAGATGTGGGTTGAAACTGTACATCGATTGTTTTGATACAGACATAGACAATGCATGGCCGTTTCTTTTGTGGTACGTCGTACGATCGTTGTACGATCGCAAGCTGTCTTACCCTTGTCGGTGGTTGGTTCTGTCACATTCTGCATGCAGAATCCACGTACTATAGCTAGTCGTAAAATTGTAGACTTTTAAAATTCTTGGGGTAGTCGTACGTGTGTCGTACACACTTTAGTTTAGCTGTCTTCTAATCGAAAAAAAGTTGTGTTTTCCTGGTTCTTGTGGTTTTTCTTTTATATGTAGAATTATTGAGGGATACCGTATTTCTCAATGTATGGTGGGCCGTATATTGTACCATACCTAGAAGTAATTGATATGTACACTCTTAAAGCGAGGGATGGTAGACTGAATTCAACTGCAATTAACAGCAAACTTTAAACTTTTTCGTCAATGTTTGGTCATGCAGCCTCATGATATCCATGTTCTACTGATTCGCAATTCTGAATTCGTTGAAGAAAAATACATTTGAAATATTTCTCCTTTCTATATACACATACCTATAATGTATATCCTTCTCACAATAGTTTCTAGGTAGGGGGTCCGGATTAAAAAAGAAAGTGGAAACACACAGTATGTAACCGTACCCAGATATAACAGTAGCGTACGGATCCTCTATAGCCCGGAGCAACATAACATAGCCATAGACGCGCCAAACCGCGAGACAGTGCACTGGACAAGCGTCACTAATGATGATGGAGTAGAAAACGTAATGTGAACCTTTTGGTGAGATTTTTATCCTCCAATCACTGGTTCCTGTCTTTTAAACAGGACAAACAGCTGATTTACTGTAGCAATGACATATCATTTATTGCTAAGGAGATTTCCGATATCCGTGGAAGGGTTGTCTGAACAGGTGACTTTTCAAGATGTCAACCAGGAGACCAAACTGTAAGGTTTGGTCTACTCCCACCCGAATGGAACCCTACTCATTTCGATAAGTGTGGTGGGTTCTTTAACGTACTCGAGGTGCGGCTTTCGTCAAACACGGTACCTTCAGCTTTACGTCCTATCTGAGAAGACTCATTTTCACCTGATTCGGGTGAAGAAATAGATGTAAAGCGCCTTTCCCTTGGCCGCAACACTAAGGCCTGTTACTTTGTGTTAGGGATTCGAACCATAAACCTTTAAATTCTAAGTCAGCAACTCTAACCAAAAAAAAAAAACATCTTACCACCACTCAGTGATGAGGGAGAATTATCTCCAAGCAGATCCTTCGGGAGCATAAGATACATGTAGTATCAAAAGCTGACAAAATAGTTTAGCCGGCCTAGGAGTGTGCATTGGTAACTACTATCTTATACTATCGTAGGATCTGCTTGGAGATAAGGAATAGAAGACATAATAAGCATGTTACTTTCCAAGAATTTGGTCATTGTGAACCTCTCCTCCACAAGTGTAGGGGGAACCTTGACGTGTTCGAAGAATTGTCTTCGTTCCAAAGACCTCTTGAGGGGTGTACAGAAATTGCCGTTTGCTATATGATAATAAAGTTCCTCATCAGCCTTTCAGTCATTGAGAAAAGTTATGATCACTTTCGTCTTACGATCGCAAACTGGTGATCGTGCGTACTTCGTACAAAGTTCAACTGTCTTGCGAAAAAGGACTGTCTAGCCTTCTTCAAAAGTCTAGGATACCAAAATAGTACGACTACCTACGACTTGTATGACTGCGCCTTAAGTAACAGACGTTTAACAAAATTATTCTTTAGAAAACGAAATACATCCGGGCTACATTGTGCATTCCAACCTTAACGTAAATATTATCTTTTTCATTGATGAATTCATACATCTTTGAAATATATACTTATATTTGCTTTCAGACTGACGATGACAATGTGGCACTGCACTCAAGTTTTTAGTAACTATAACAGTGACATATACATGTACTTACTAATGTAATATTCAACTTAGATACGTAATACAGTCCTGATGTTAACATATACCAGACTACCGCCGGAAGCGTTTTTGTGTGAGATCTTTTTTAATGACACTAAAACACTTTGTTGTCAAAGGTGGTTACAGCTATATAATAACAGTTATAAAGATGTTGTGTCAGCAGATGAAAACCAGAACCTGACTCATCAACAGTTGTCATTTGGGATGGAGAGACAATTTGTTGGTCCCGCGCCTCTCTGATTAAGAGTTATGATAAGCTGAATCATTGTCTATTTCCGGATTTACATAACTCTACATGTCGCTGGTCTTAACACATATATTCACTGTCTTTGTGGCTACTTGATAATAGATTCCATTTTTAACTCTGGCGAGGAGGTTTATTTCCGACGGAGGTATTGTTTTGGGCTGCAACTGTATCGCAAGATTTTCTTTGTGGATTTCTATGAATTTTAGTATTCTACTAGTAATTGAGGTCTTTAAAAGGCATGGCAATTTTGGGCCCCCTAGCTGTGTTCCAGGTAATGCAGTGTTATTTAAAACATATCGCAGTATTTGAAGCTCCACTTTGCATGATACATTCTTCCTGTAAATATTCGTCTACAAAACATTCAGCCTTTGGCGACATCGCTATTGCAATCTAAATATTTCTTTTGTTGATCTTTTTCTCTTTTGTGCGCTTTGTTTCATGTCTGACCGTTGTTAGCATGTTTGTATTTGTCCGTAGATACGCATTGTTTTCTATGGTGCAATTATAGATATCAGCGTTCATTCGTTTTTACTTTCACACAGAAAATCCATGGAGAAAATGACAAGAATGTTTGTATTTGTAGAACGCGGGATAGGATGTGTCTTGGTTACAAATAATCCCGATATCAGTGACAGAAATACACGTGGCATTCCTATTTTTTATTTGTGATGTCAAGTTCTTTGTCTGTTTAACTCAATATGGCAAAAAAATAGATTAGCTACACACCACCACGCACTTTAATTGTGTGAACGAAACGTCCTAAATGTCTGAAAATGTTTGCATGCTTGTTTGTTTGTCTGTTTGTTTGTTTGTTTTGCATAACCAGTCGTAAACTACCTTACGTCAGAACACCCCAGTTCTGTACGGTAGGTAAAGAATGTGTAAGACTGGACTATAAGTTTTTATCCACTCACACCGGGAAGGATCCTATAGTATTTTCTATAAGTGTAACAACGGACCTCCAGCTTTACCTGCCATTCGAGAGGACGACCCTAACCGAAGACAGGTTCTCATTTTTACATGAGTAGAGTGAATACATGTAAAAATGATTGGATTTACTAAAGTTTCCAAGCAGATCCTACGGTAGCATACGGTACCAAAAGCTGACAGAGGAGTGAAACCGGTGTTTGGCTACCTCCACCGTAGGATCTGCTTGAAGATTATAAATGGGCGTCAATTGCCTTTCTCGAGAGCACATCAGTTTCAGCCTGCCAAGGGTTCGAACCCAGAACCTTTCGTCAACTAACCTAACCACAACAACACCAGACTGTTTGTACGTGTTACTTTCCCGCGCCAACCGTCACCCCAGCCCCTGTGAAATTGTTGTTGGCACGCACGGAGTGGCTTACGAATCGAACCGACAGCAATTGAAAATGTTTTCGGGCCCAACTGTCTGCCCCAAACTGTGCAGAGTCTGGATTATTTTGCTGGATGGTTGAGTTTCCTTTCAACGCCGCACGAACAACCGCTGGGTTCAGGACACGGAGCAAAGCTGTTCCTGAGTCCGCAGACATGTGTTTCTTTTGTAACTTTTCTTTCTTTTATAAAAACTAACAGACAAACAATACGCATGGATCGTTATGAACAGGACTAATGACTAGCAAAATCTCAAAGAATATCATAATGAATGAAGACATTGCACATTTTTGCTACACTCGAAAAAGTACAGGTCATGTACAAAATCAATATGCAAAAGTACATTACTAACATCAATTTATACATTCAACTCATTGCCGTTTGGTCACAAATGTTGTAGAAAAACTATGTATAGCACTCTGTGGATGAGACAAGGAACTTCGTTTGTACAAGTGTGTGTATATATATATGAAGTTGCAAACAAAGATGGCACCAAGTATCTTTTGAAATGCTTTGTGGTGAAGTACAATGACTTGCAAAAAAAGTACACCGTTGCCTTATAGTATGGATCAAGTTGCAACAATTGGTATAGCAGATTTTGGGCAGACTTTTAGGTTTTTATCCGTAATGTTTTAGTCCTAGTCAGAGGATATTTCGATAGTTTCAAGCAGAGTTAGGTAACGTCGTGAATGTATGTGCATTTTCGTAGCACAGCCTCCAAAAAAAACGCCTTTCAATAGAGCCATTTTAAATGACACAAAAGTGCTCCCCAACCTCTTTTGAACCGGCAATAGACAGCCAAATGGTCGTATTGAAAAGGATCCCTCGTCTCGCATTTAGATGAGGATAACGTTTATAACTGCTCCCTCTTGGCCTCGGCCGTCCCGACCTTGGGTCATGCTAAATGACGAAACGATCTCGAACGAGACCCGAAATAGCATCGGAACCGTACATTTAACCAGGATTGTTTGTTACAACCTGCTTAAGATGGTATAAAGTGATAAGATGTCCCCTTAACACCTTATCTTAAGAGAGGTCTCCCTGTTGAGTCGCAATAATTGATTTGTACAAAGGTGCCGCCCGAGTCTGTCAGGCGGCCATGTAACGGCCGGAATTGTTTCTGCCCTAATTATGACTCATTTATCAATGTCAGCGCGCCGCGGCGGCTACAAACGGACTCTTTTCCTCTCCCACAAAGAAACAGAAAAGGAGGTTAAATTCCGAGGAATCGGCGACATTTATGGAGAACGCATCTGGCGGCGTGTTGAAGAGGAAACGGGTCGGGGTTGGTGGGAGGAGGGCCCGTGCGCGCTCGCGGCGGTGTCCGCGGTGTCACACGCGCGTCGCTCGGAGGAATTCTCGGCCGCGCGCGTGGGTGTTTCCCGACAACCTGCCCTGACACCGGGGTCTACCAGGGACTCTCTGCCTCAATACCCTCGCCCTGCCCCGGCCGCCTACCGATTCTTCCTCCGCTACCCCGCAGCGTCCGACAAGCAGCTCCAAAACAACGCTTTCCATATGTACTAACTCGCCATAGCATCGCTCCCACAACCCTCCTTTCACACCCCTTCAAGTTGAAGGCCTGGAGGGCGCGTTTTGACAAATCGTGCATTGACACTGCTTTTCCTCAACCCTGTAGACACCATTGTAACCGCTGACTCCTTGCCATTAATTATACGTCCCGTGTATTGTCTTCCTTTGGCTAATCATGCTTACGGAAAATTACACCAGGTTTTTAATAAGCTCTGCCCTCAGGCCGTATACTGTGGTCTGTACATTGTCTGTCTGACATACATGATGACATAAAAGGTGCCTCTCACATGTATTACGACCTTAAATTGCTCTTTTCATCTGTCTAGGACCCAGAGAACTACCTGTCAATGACATAGGTGGAAAGCTATGTCGCCCCGTGTGTGTTTTACTTTGATGTATCGAGTTGTATCGGGTAGCCCTCGTGATTTATGGTACTTACACGATGTTGTCCAGTGGATGTGAGTGGCTCAATTATTCAGCAGTGGTCCGACAAGCTGTGATACAGGTGTCCCATATGATCGTACCGATCCATCAACTAGTACAAGGCCCAGTGGGACAGATTGGTCGTGCGGTTGTCGTACGATTGTCGTAGGATCACAGACAATGGTTTTCTTCGGATAACCAAGAAGGTTATATCTGAGATAACAATGCATGTATCATAGAGTCTGTAATATTCAGCTGTCTTGGCCCAGTGGGACAGATTAGTCGTACGGTTGTCGTACGATTGTCATAGGCATGATCACAGACAATGGCTTTCTTCGGATAAGCAAGAAGGCTCTCCTTGAGATAACAATGCATGTATCATAGAGTCTGTAGTATTCAGCTGTCTTGTTATACAAAAAGGCTTGTTTTAGATCCTTGTCAGTGGTTGGTTCTGTCACAGCCTGCTTGGCAAAATCGTACGACAGGCCGACGACAAAAGTGTCCACGCCGTTACCTAGACACAGTCAAATCAAGAAGGTTGATTCAACCTCCATGGCCAGG
>NC_049996.1:12543910-12563910 GCF_000003815.2 Branchiostoma floridae
AACAAACAGTTTTGATTTTGTCTGTAGATCCATGTACTTTCACGAGGAAGCACAGGTGACAATACCATAGGTATCTGATTGTATATATATGACACAGCGTGATCGGAAAGATAAGAATTGTTACTTTGAACATTGACCATAACAATGGACTCTTTTGTAGTGTATGCGTAGGCAGACGTTCTTTGTTGAACGGAATTGTTTCAAACAGATAGATCTAGAAGTTTTCACATTTGTATAAGCTCACGTGAATTTTAAAGAGATAGTTTGTGGTGACCAAACTGTCTTTTTTAAACATCCACCTTAACATATTACCATGATATCATACAAGTTGCAAACCAGGATTGTTGTAAATACAGGAATACAGTACAATGGAAAGTTGCCTTTCCTAAGAAAAGACAGAAAAGTTTTTGGAATAAAAAAGGGATCCTACGATAAAGCTATACGTTGCAACTACTTTTGCCATTGCGTCATCTGTGTTTGAACTTTTGCCTCAAACAATGGATACATCTGTTTCTTCCATAGATAACACATTCACAGTCTTACCTGGCTATATCTACTGTAAATGTAATTGTAGCTAAAAGATTAAACAATATTCCGACGTTTCATAAAAACAAAATAGGTCAAGCTACGAGCATATCATGTAAACATGCAAACACTGTTAACGCTGTTTTCCGGAGGGGTTACCTGAGTTTAGTAGGTGTCCCCTGTCGGCGATATCAAAAGAACCCCTTAGGTTTTGAACATCTAAAGCATCCCCTTAACTAGTGTATTACTGTCTCTTGATTTTATACAGAGATTGTCTGCATTACTTCTAGAGGCTGCGCTTCAACCACTGAGCGACAAACGATTTTACAGACCACTCAACGAATTTCATAGATAAAGAACATTTCTTCTTCATTTTGTGTGTTTTTATATCTTTTCATCATACTTATACATTTTGTATCCTTTGCAACTATGAAAGCAAGGACCACACAATACTGATTTTGGTCACAGTTTTGTCACTTAGCGAACGAGTCTCTTTGAAAGTTGCTGTGTGTGATACTGTCAAACAAACTAGGTTATGATATATGTACCTACTAGCATGTCTATTGTATAGAGCTTTGCTTGCCGCAAAATGAGCAGCAAACGTGATGCATTTTACGACCATCTTCTGTTGATATTTGTAGTAAAACATGATGTGTGGGACCCACGTGAATTCTTCTCAAGCCGAGTTTACGACCAGACGCATATTCCCTAGAAACTTTTGGCGCCAAAATGTCGCCAACAATAAGATTGTTGCTTTTTAGATAACCTGACAGAAAAAAAGTTTTACTTAGTCTCATTCTTTACGAGTAATGTAGGCATAGTCACGCCAACGCTATCAAAAACTACCAGAAATGCTTAAATTATGCAGAAATTATTACGGGTTTATCATCACAAGCCTCGTACTTGTTTCATAGATATCACAATTAACGAGTGTACTTGATTACTAGTATTATACATACCGTACTATGTTTATTTCTATGTGACACTAGTGATTTCGGTAGGAAATAGGGCTGTGTACCTAAACAATTTTCATGTACAGCAGTTTATGTAGAGCTTCGGACCTGATCCTGAATACATTTGGTCAACTATCTACAAGTTATACATTAGTCAGTTGTGTTTTTGATGATAAATTGTCATCTTTATGTGAGGATTTACACGATCCCAAGATATTGTTTACAAGTCAATCTTCAAGTGCAAGATTGTCAATATTGCCATCTATGACATTGGATCCACCTATCTAAAAAGTGGCGTCCAGTGTCCACTTCTTTTCGTTTACGAACAGGTATGTTCAGGTCCGGACTTGTAACAAATTGTTTTATAGGTACACTGTACCCTGCACAAGAGTATAATTCACTGTGCTGCATGCGTAAGACCAAGACATGTGTTGTTTATTTGGTGCGGAAAACACAATTTACAACAGGCTATAACGCGAGTTTATGTTGTTAAATAACGCGTGACTGTTAATTGATTGATTCGTACGACTGGATCATTTTATGGACACACACTGATCCTTCTTACTTCATAAATAATCTTTGTTTATAGAAAATAAATCATGGAAGGTGTAGCCAATAGCACGCCTGTTAACAAAGATGTCCCAATTAAGGCATTAAGGATAAAGCAGCTTAGACATTTATCTAGAAAATGCCATTTTTCAAATCTAAGTTATTTATAATATGGTTGAAACCTTTCTTGTGACTTAGTCATTATGATAAAAGGAACTCATACTACAAATAGATATAAAGGATTTAAACAACATCAAAAAAGGTGTGTAACTTGGCACGTGGTAACAACTATAGAATGATTCAATGTTTTATATGTTATTGGTTTGTATAGTTTGTATTATGACATAGTTTACGTTAGTTCCAACCATATCAAACATGTAATATAAATTTTTAGTTTACTTAAGCGCAGCGGGAGTTTACGTTATCTTTACCGCACAAAGTTTACAGTAACGTCTTGTCATTAGATTATTATAGTGTCTTTAAAAAATTTGAATAGCTAGAAATACTATCAACTGAAGTCTATATAGTTCTTGACTATATATTTCTTTCGTATTCCAATGCGTTCGGTATAGATAGACTCTACCAACCCGTAGACTGTTGTCATTCATCTGTGATTTCTATACGGTCTTTGTTGTATTATACATGTGGAGCTTTTATCCACAATGGCTTGTTTTGGTTCTTCCACCATCAATTCTTTTGCCGTTTTACTATGTATCCAAGACAGTTATTCTTTTGCGACGTTTTAAGAATATAGTATACTAGTAGATGATCCAAATTATGATCAGTGCGTATAGTTTTATACTTTTGTTTCCAAAACGCGAATGTTAAGGTTACTGTGTGTTTTCAAAGTACTTACTTATCCTGTCTAATAGAATGAAAACCTAACAGCACTGTCGTCTATATGATTTCATTGCATAACTCCCAAATGTTCGTATTTCTCTTATACGTAAAGGTAGATCTATGTCAGACCTGATCTATGTTGAAAACGAATGTATAGGCGAACCATTGTAACAGAAACACCATCAAACAGATACCGCTAAAGACGTATCCTTCATGCGTTTCTAAATCGATATATCGGACGTCAAATCATGTCGTCGTCATTCATAACTTCTGAAGCGCCATTTTTTGCTGCAGGAAATTTGGGGGTAGCGTTAAAGGGAAATATGCTGGTGTATGTTTAATAGATATAGTTGAGATACTGTTATTATGTCTTAACTTCTTACAGTTACATGGGTCTCTATGGGTATTGTCATCTAAACAATGACTATATTAAGACATGCGTAAATGTTGCGTTTTTTAGTACAAGTATGCTTTACTTGTGTTTAAAGACCAGATTTCGTATAGTGGTATAATACAACAGGGACATGAAAGCACGAATCACATAGAAGGTATACTCTTCAAAGTGTTTAATGTCGCAGTAAATTTGTACAGAATACAACGTACAGTGCTACCGAAGGCACCAAATATACACACATTTACATAATCAGGGGCACTCCCTCCGAAACAACTTTTTTTACTTATCATATCATAACGTTACAGATGGAAGAATTATGATTTTGTGCGGCATTGCATGTGACAAGAGAATACATGAATGTTAAAAATCAACCAAGGAAAATAAATAACTTTCTATTGTTGTTGGTTGACATAATACAGAATGGCCACTTTTCTCCACTAACCAACAAATTTCTCTTCGTCAAAAATCACAGCTCTACTGTAGTTTTCGTTATCCAGAATTTACGCTATCACATTCAACATGAATTTCCAATGTTATATTTCATACATATTTTCCTATAGACATTGTTCTGTTGCAACAACAACAAACCTGTCCTATCTCATAACTTCCTTTCCCGACTAAAGTTAGCATTGTATCCGACCACGTGCATTCAATTTTTGACAGCCGTTGTGCAATTTTTCGTATCTATCCGTCCCTTCACCGACTTTTTTCCTCTCTCTCGCTCCATGATAGCGAAACGTATTTAATTAGAACAGAGGACAGCAGAGGGAATACAGTCCCCTCTACATTGCTAACAAAATATCATCCCCTGGGACAGGGAGTCGTATTAATGTGTCATATTCATACCGACCCCGAGGTATCATATGCCGTGGCAGAAAATAAAGTATGACTGAAAATTGGGCGAGCATAACAAGAAAGCGTCTCTCAATTCATATCTGTGCCGGCATCGCATGGTACGACAATTCATCAAGCGTGGGTCGTGATTACATCTGTGCCGGTCCCGAGTGAGTTTGGGGTGCCCGGTGTTGGAGGGAGTGTTGGGCCCGTGATAAAGTCATAACATTAACATCCAGGCGTTATACAGTCCACAGTACAGATGGTATCACACACACACGTCTGTTAGACGCGAAATGTGAGAAAGTCTGGGTTATAAATGACTGGATTTACAATAGACGACAATCCGGTACGTTTTGCCTGGTTTTGTAGGCACACACTGAATGTTGCCAATATGATGAAATTATGAAGTTTTGGATCTAGAAAGAGAAATATTTCAATACGCCTTAGATACATACATTCAGTACTCCTCAGATACATTCTCTTTTCACATAAAGGATTTGCGTCAAAAGAGTAACGTGAATTGTGTATGCATCGTTTTATCAATGAATTCTTTTTAAAAATGCGTTATTAGAAAACGGTACAATCAGCCAAGAAGCAAGATGTTTGAAAATGAGATGATGAAAATACAACTTGTTATTGTGTTTTCTGAACCTTATAGATTTCGAAAGAGTAGTTAGCATCCTTTTATACCAGTACCACGGCAATATTTTAAGGTTTTTTAACAATCTTTGTCTCTTCTGTCCCCCAATGGCAGTTTCAACTTCTTCCCATTGAGAAATACGAAGTCACAATTCTTTTAACATTTCATATGCGGCTACCTTCTATTCAGAACATCCACAGAATTCATAAGTTGAAACAATGAATTTTAACGGGTGCTCCTTTGTTGAGCGAGCAACACTTTTTGCCGGAAAGAAATCGGACGCCTTGCAAAATACACTGGCAATGTGTTCACTGTTCCATGCCACATGGGATATTGATTTTGAACTGATTTACAGTTCTAGTGCGTAAACTGAGAGAGACTTGATGTATATGCGTACCATAGCGATGCCGTGTTGTTTTTTGTTCCATGCAGATATCACTTGTGCCCGCTGTATGAAGCGACGACATCTACAGACCGAGAGACCTTTAACTACGAGGTAAACTGGTTGAAGAATATGGACATATGAGAAGTTACCACAGCGCGACACAACAGGAGCCTAACAATGTAAGTGAAATTTTCAGAAATTTACATCTCCCAAAGGGAGAAGGTTTGATATTGTTTGTTGTTGATAGTTTTCAGTAGAAAGCGTCTTTTTCGTGTCCAGATGTAG
Source organism: Branchiostoma floridae (assembly GCF_000003815.2). Classification (NCBI taxonomy): domain Eukaryota; kingdom Metazoa; phylum Chordata; class Leptocardii; order Amphioxiformes; family Branchiostomatidae; genus Branchiostoma; species Branchiostoma floridae. The sequence continues at coordinate 12,549,319 of NC_049996.1, forward strand.
TTTCGCAGTTGACTTTGGTATTATAACACTCACAGCGTAAGGTGAGTCGGATGTCAAAAAATCATGACAATGGTATACATTCTGGCAAGGTCTTTACATCTTTTCTTCTATGGCTTTTTTTAAGAACACGTCACATTTGACAAGTACATTTTGACCGTTATGTTATGCCAATGAGCTTTGATAAAAGCTCCTTGGCTATGCGAACTTTCGCGACAACTAACAGCGATGAACTGATGTCTCTAGGCTAGAAAACGTTCCCCTTGTGTAAAGTTTCCACAACAAGTTTGGGAGAGTTCGATGGTTGATATTCATATATCTATTCATCATTGGAAAGCACTATCCAATACTTACAATCGCTAGTTTTGTAACATATTTCTGCCTGGTCCAAATGTTACTCTGACTGTGTCTCTACCGACGCGACGGTTTACGGGACATGTCATATAAAACATTTTGTCATGGTCAGACTTCACGGCATCAAACTCTACTCGCTATGACAAGTTCTAGGGATCGACTTCTTTGAATGCTAATTGGAATCCTTCTGACCTTCTTGGCCACCGGAATGGGGCGAGGTGACTGTCGGTTGGGAAGCACTAATGTTGCCGAGGGCGGTCTGGTTGTTTCCCGATGTGTCGCAGCTGTTCTCGTCGGTGTCGGAACAGTCGCTGCCCTTCTTGCCGTCGGTGTGCGTCTTGGTGTGCTTGGCGAGGTGGTCGGAGCGCATGAACCTCTTGTTACAGACGGGACAGGCGAAGCGTTTCTCGCCCGTGTGGGTACGGAGGTGCCGCTGGAGCTCGTCGGACCGCGTGAAGCGTTTCCCGCAGAACAACCAGTTGCAGACGAACGGTCTCTCGCCGGTGTGCCAGCGGAGATGCGCCTTCAGGTGGGACGTCTTGCCGTACACCTTCCCGCAGCCGGGGATGTGGCAGCTATGTTGGTTCTTGCGGCGGATGGCGGCTCCGGCGGGACCTAGCCGCTCCGCCTCTTGGCAGTTGGGGCAGTCGCATGTCGCCCGCCCCGTGTACCGCCGGGAGTTCCGCACGCCTGCGGTGGCCCCAAAGGCCGGTGTGGAGAGTAGAGGGGCGGACAGCTGCGATCCGCTCATGTCCGTTGAGGGCAACATTGACTTAAAACTGTCCTGCGCGAGCAGCGACTGCCCCGTCGGCAGCAGGTGCGTCGGCGTGGAGTTGAGTGGGTGGCTGAGAGCGGAATAGTCCGTGCCGTAGTTTCCTAACTGCGAGTGTAACCCGCTAGTGTTCTGTACGTCCAGCCAGTTGGAGTTGGCCGTGTGCATGTCCCACCAAGCCGACGCGCTGTTGGTCACGTCGTTGGACAGACTCGGGTGGCCGTTGGTCTTGAACCAGGACTCGTACGGGTGCGCGACTCCCACCCGCGGGTACATGCTGGCCTGCATCTGTAGGCTATCCACGCCGGGACCGTGGACTTTCTGTATGATGGCCGGCTGGCCGCTGTCGTTGTGGTGTGCCGACGTGCTGACGGACGTGCTCTGCAGGAACAGGTCGCTGCCGTAGGATGTCATACTGTTGGCGGTGGTGCTGCTGGCGAGGGGGTACCCCCCGCTTCCCGACATGGTGGACATGGACGGGAGAGAGTCCTGGAGAGACATGTGCATGGGTCGGGAGGAGACGGCGCCGTTCCCGTGGCTCACCGACACGTGGTGGTTCCCAGTCGCGCCCGGCAGGGACTTCTTCCACGGGTAGAACCCTTTCCCGATGGCGGCGTCGGCGAGAGGAGGGGGACTCTTGTTTCCGATCTTGTCACAGGTGGCAGCGAGCATCGCTAAGGGAGTGGCGCCTAGACGTGGATGCTCCTAGAAATGAAAAACACCGACGGTTCACATCTGTTCTACTCCCAGGACCTCTACACCTCATTTCAACAGCGAAACCTTCATCATATGACCCATAAGTAACTCACATGTAGATCTCAGCATAATACCTCAACACGGCATTATACGACAAACAATATTCTAATTTACAGTCGATATTACCTGCCAACTTTGCATGTTGTGTTCTACAAAGCAGGAATTGGTATATATGTGTTGAAACATGCCATAGTATCTCATTGTCACGATCTCAAGATATAAATATCAATGTCATCTCTCAAAGTACAACATTTTTGTGCTCTTAAACGTCCTAGGCTTTTCCAAATGATAGTTTTTAGACTCAAACTGTGACTACCATGTCGTGATGATAATGATTTCAACACCCTCCCTACAGGAGCATTCTACGGTTTCCATAGGATCTACCGCGGGAAATTGTCTATGGGAAAAACGCCATAGTCATAAACAATTATCGAATCGATAGACCAAAAGCCAGAATTGGACCCCGAAGAATAAGGATATATGCGAAACAAATGAAAATTTATGAGAAAACCATTCTATACTAATCCTCTATGGATATATCACTGATGTAGACATCTCTGTCAGAGGCATGTAGGTATTTTGTAGCGTAATGTTTACATCTACAAAAACTCAATAATTTGTAACATTAGAGACAAAATATTGTATCGTTATTTCAAACAACAGTTTTACTCATAGACATGAAAACTTAGATAATGTCTATCTACAGTGGTTTTAGGGAATTCTGCGGCGCACTACAGGCAGTATTCGTCGATTCGCAGTAAAGTCGTGACAGTAAAAATGACCGCGTTTGTTGAAGATACACAGAAGACCTGTTAGGGCGTCGTTTTAAACTAATGTCAAAGTTGAAGGCTATTTATGAATGGAGTAAACAAAAGCAGGTTGCAATATGACATGGCAAAACGCGATCTTACATGGGTGTCGTCTGATTTCCCTCAGAATGAACGACAGACGACAGTCATAGCTGACATACCCTGACTGTGTTGGCGCGCAAATCTATGTCAGAAATCCGGCAAAAACGTCACAGAAACGGCGTCAAATGTCTCACAGACGGCAAAGATATCCTTCTCGTGATACTGTGCAGTCCAAATGGTAAAAATTAACGTGAGTTCTATCGGAAGGATCTCTCTAACTTCCTGACACGTTTTTACCGCTCTTTTTCCCCACCGTAAGAAGTGACAATCTGCTCGGAGCGCCTCTGCCCCTATATAATCAATTCGCCCGTTCAAAGAGACCCAGCGGGGCGACGAATATCAAACTCCCGCCGCACGATTCACGCTGACTTCGGTATGAATATTCTGTCATGCACCCAAATCAACTGCTAAATCAGGGCAATTTACTCTTTGTTATTCATTTGTTGAACAGCGAAACGAAGAAGATTTTTCTGTCGGGCCACTCCGCCAATGTGTGCAGATTTCATCGGTGAATAAGTCGGCAAACACCGGCCGTGAAAAGGCGATCTGTTTGGTCTCGAAATAAAATGTTTGCCCAAGTGGTGGGTATTAGCACCCTGAACAAGCGGGGGTAAACTCGAGTGTACACAAAGTCGCGTGTGCAACTGGATTTTCCACATCGTCACAAACTGCCATTTCGTTTCCGTGCCCGTATTTCTAGCCAAATCTTCTACCAAATATCGTATGTCCCCCTAAAAACTTCATCGACAGGGAACGAGCTCGTGACAGATACTATCGTGATTTACAAGAAACGCTAACTCCCGCGGTGGAGTGTTCTCGTCTTGGGTTCTAGTAGTACCGAGGAGGGAATCGAGCATACACGGGGGACAAGGTTACCGGGCCCCGCCTGCGGATCTAGTACTGATCGGTCCAACATACCAACCTTTCTCGACTTTAGTTCGCTCGGCGGCGGCGGGTGGACTTCGGGCGGTAGGACAGAGTGAAGGAAAGTGGACTCACCCCGAGAAGTGAGGTTGCCATCCCACAACAGCAGGCTTTGATTCCGCAATTTGAAGCTCTTTGAGCGGCGTTTTCGTCCCTACCAAAGGGAAGGTGTACAATACAAATGGTCGGTTCCGCCCATTTGACCATATAATTGTGGTGTGGCTTCCCTTTGAAGGCCCGCTCAGGCCCCTCTCGACCAATCAGCGAGCTCCGTTGGAGCCTTGATTGATTATTCTAGTGACAAGTGGGGCTGAATTGTTGACATACACGACGATTTACTCGCACCTCTACAAACAAGAACGTCAGCCCAGACTCACAATAATGAGATTTCATTACCCAAAATTGCTCCTAATCCACCGCGATCGCGCAATTTTCCTCACGACATCCCTCCGTAACTTTTCCGGCATCCCTGCGACAAAAGCCCGGCTTATGACGATGCTAAATTTGACATTTTCAGGGCCATTTGGCCCTGCCATACTTCTTGAGGCGATACCATTTCTAGGACGAGCGCTTCTCCAGGTGCAAGCGGGATCACTAAGATCAAAGAAAAAAAGGCATCTCGGAGAGGATGAGAAAAAATGCGGTGTAGCGACCTCCGCGTCCGTCACCGCACCTGTACCTGACTCATCCTCGGGAGGAGGACACTCCCTCACCGAGAACGTTTCGCCAGGCGTACCCTTACGGGGTTTTACTTTAGGGGCATGTTTCACGACTTACCAGCTCCCAATTTCCCATAGAGCACCATGCGGCTTAGGACACCATGAGTTTGGAGCCGGTGAGCCTAATCCTCTGCGGGTAGCCTGGATAACATGCGGTGATAACTACCGGCCGTTCGGCTGAAATATTGGCAGACCCTGGGGCGATATTTTATTTTTCTGGGCAATCGCGGCCCATTTGCGGGGAATAAGCAGACCCGATAGCTCCTTTATCAGATCAGAATTAAGCCTAACTGGGGACCGATACATCTCTGTTTCGGGCCACAATGCCCTTCTTTCGGGTCCTGATCCTTTCACGCTCTCAGCGGGAGCGAACATCAAAAGGGCCCGGAGAACGGTTTTCATCGGCCGGAGCTGTCGCCTCTCTGTAGGCTCCTACTTCTATGGCATGGAGAGGGCGGCCGGGGGCGGCTAGGAGGACGGACGGGGGTGGACTGAGGGCGGGCAGGGGAGGGACACAGTGTGGCGCGCTCCCCAGGAGCCTGTCTACCCCAGCGTACGGAATTACGACAAGGGGCGGGCTTGTAGGTTTTTCTCGGGCGGGCCATGTGCGCTTCAACCCGCCGCACTCAGCTAACCCGGGACCAGTCAAGCTCGCACTGTATATCTACGATGACAGATTAATTAAAATCACGGGTCCCTTGGAAAGGGAGGTCACTTTAGGGAATTAAGAAATTCTATTCAACAACAAAAAGTGCATACATCGCAGCAAACAGAACTATCATCTCCTACAACACACCCATCTCTCTTTTTCAGTAAACAGGTGGCAGTGACGCTACGCGGACATTTTGTTCCAACGCTTATATGTATGGCTCACATTTTGTTTGTGATCTGGCAGAGGACAATTTTGTCGGGGACAATGCGTACTGTTAATCTCTTCAGTGTGAGTCAGACTTCAGTAGGCTCGCCGCCCGGGCACCCATCGCGCCGTGAGTAATGTTACAATAGTTCCCCCGACTTGGGGTCGGACAGAGCCGGCTAACTACATCTAATAGCGCCGCAGTGTCACGGCATGGTTCGTTCCCGCGTGCTCTACTATTCCTTCTAATCGCCATAGCGGTTTAACCAACTAATGAGCGGTATTTGTAGCTTTGTTTGGTATTTCAAAGGGGCCGTGCAACGGCATTATGGCCTGCCTTTACATTTACCTGCTTTCTAAGGAAAAACACAATGAGTTGGGAGGAAAACACAGCGATTTGGAGCACCCATTAAGATAAACTCAGGTGCGGGTATTGTTCTACTTGTCGGAGTTGCCCTCAAGCGGTCCCAAATTGCATGATCGGCGTCCATAAAGCCAATATCTGTATCCTCTTATCTTCCAGACGATCTCAGGATAGATAGCAGTACGGTATGTTCATCTTCCCTGTTCGACTTGTTAACCTTTGCCTTATCACATCCACACAAATAATACAATATCTCTTACAATAGGAGCAAACATCGGAACCTTAAATTCTCAACACACCTGCGCCAGTAACCTTAAATATCGCCCCACTTCCGGTGGTGTGGAGTAGGTGTGTACAGGTATGCCCTTAATTATACCTTGACTTTGGCCGAAGGATGTTCTCGAGTACGCTTAATGATAACCGTCCCATCTGGAAACTCTGTTCCTGATTTTTTTTTCGCCGTATACAGAAAATACATATCCCCTGAGGTGTATAGAGGACGGTCGGATATCGTTATCCGGAGTAATCCGTGGCCTTCTTTACCGCGTGTTGTCCTAATCCCCCATCATCTCGGCATTCCTTAATTCAGGGCGGGAGGCGGATTATCATACAGATGATTCCGTGGCAGAAACTACGTCGTCATCTGTCATTTTCTCACAGTGCTGAACTACAGACGAGCTTATATCACTCAGAGGAACCTGCAAAAATACGAAACCGAAATCTACAATGTCCTTCTATCTTTTGTATGCTTTCAACATATTCTATAGTCTTCTATGCGAGAACAAAATTTTGTTTCATTGTATGTTATTTTTAAGACATTAGCTTTGAACATATGGTGAAAAATATTTTAAGTCGCAGGTGGTGGCTGATTTCTTACTTTACGTTATTTTTCTGTGGATTTGGTTATTACGGTATTTATATATCTGTTGTTATGTTACGTTTCAAGGTATTTTGTCGGCGGAAAGAAGGGACAAAAACGCCGCTTGAGCAAGAGGCAGACCCGTCGTGACAACAACAGACACCCGTAAAGGCATCTTTTTAAAGAGAACACATTTCGTCCACTTCAAAGCGACGTCGTTCCCTTTCAGCGTACGAGATTGCCAGACGAGTGCTCTGCGTGGTCTTTTCGACCAGCTTCCGTTACCATGGCGACCCAACAATGCCCTACATACCCCCGCTCTTCTGTACAGACCGTACAAATGCAAAACGCCGCCGCGCCTATTCTGTACTACCACCGGGAGGCGACGGCGCATTATCCCCTTCTTCTAGCATGATAATATAATTTGTGTAAGATTGTACGCGCTGCCCAGCGGGGGATCACAAAGGGGGTTGAGAGGAGGCGTGGCCATCTAATTGTCCTAGTACTTCAAAGGCTTATTGCTTTAATTACCCTCCCCCCTCCCCTATTGAGTCCTTGCAGTGTAAAGTATGCTAGAGCTGTCAGCGAGATTGAAGGAGCATAAGTAGAGGGGTGAGGATCATAGGTTATGAACCCAAGTTTGCTGCCTCATTGAAAACGAGTCAACCGTCGTAGAAAGAAGTTGTTGTGCGAGGGCCCGCTCATAGTTGTCGTATCATCGTCGTACGACCGAAAACTGAAGGCATTCTTGGAATAGTTGTGCATGTATTATACGAAATTCAGCAGCTTTTATCGTTTTTTACAAACAAGGCTATTAAGATCCTTGTCGGTGATTGGTTCTGTCACAGCTTAAAAACCTCCTTCGAGCCGACAGTCTGCTTGAAAAACAAAGACAATAAAAATAGTATTAAAGATGACCAACGTATAGAAAAACTGTAGTCTGTATTCCTTTTTTGTGTTTCCAGACACACACATACACAAAACTTCTCTGGAATCTTCGTTGAATAAAATCAAGGAGCCTGATAAAAGCTCCTTGATAAAATTGATTAGTTTTTAATTCATACACTATGATCGTATGCTAAACTGTCGGGAAATACTTCAGTTGAATTTGGATAAATATTACTTATTGTAAAAACTATTCGCGGTAGTAGGTTAGAAATCCTTGACTTTTCTCTATGATACTGTTGAGTTGAATCATACAATAGTTCTTTATGCTATGTTCGTTGACGTTTTAGGTCAACCGGTTGTTTATAACTACACAATCCTATTTGTGCCATCTTGTCTGTTCCAATGAAACAACTGAAGGGAAAAAAAGCTGTCTATTTCTCTTTCTTCTGACGTAATCTGAACCCCAGGCTCGTTAAGCTGGTGTAAGCTCTATTTGTACCTTGTTATACCTTGGTAGGGAATTACGAGGAAAAGCGTACGTAGCTTAAAAAGACTGCGGTTTAGACTATTTTCAGTGTTGTTGTAGTTCCATACATAAACAGTACAGTGACCCTACCGCACGTAAAGGTCACTGAACTGCACTGTCCTGTTTCTGTCAGAATAGAACGTTAATAGAACAGGCAAAAATTCGTCCTGTAAATAACATTGTTGTCTCCGAAATTGTTCAGTGTTTTGCTATCAAAGGATTAAAAATCCCCGCATCTAATTAGTGGAAACAAAGGACGGTTGGTTGCATAATGTCGCTAGTTTGTACGCCATTGTTACAATTCTATCCCTCCATTTGCGTAAATACAGTGTCCATTCTTCCACTAAACAACACTGGAAAACAAGCCCCACGAGTACGTGGTATTTGTCTGCGTTTCAAAATGGTTTCTTTGGGGACGATTATGATTATTTTTGTTTTGGTCCCAAAATTCTTTATATTGCCAAATGGCATAAAATACCAGTAACATCATTTGAGTCAACATATAGCATAATTCCAAGTACGTTCAGCATTATTTTAGTACGTGGTCTTTGTCTGCATTTGAAAACAGTTTCTTTCGGGACAATTATTTCTGTTTTTGATCCCCAAAATCTTTATATTGCCAAATGACATAAACTACCAGTAACATCAGAGTCAACATATGATATAGCATAATTCACTGTATGTTTAGCATTATTTAACATTATCATGGGAAAGAATGTTATTCGTATTCATCATCAAACATAAAAAATCTTGCAGTTGAATAGAAGGATATACTAGGCAATATAAAATCCGTGAAACACAATTTTGTTTTGCAATCCACCAGTTTTAAAGATAATTCTTTGGCGGTGAAGGCTATATCATGGGCATGGACTTTCAGATTACTGTGTGTTGTACACGAAATGGTATATCAAGGAGGTTATACTGTTATAGGCAGATAACTTTCTTGGGTAAATGTAACAATACGCACTACATGAATATCATGTAATACAAGTTACGTTTGATTGATTTATTTGTAAAGTAAGAAGAAGATATATACACTGGCTGCGCCGTGTAACTACTAGTAATCTGTTTGCCAATGAACATAAAATATTTGTCAAAAATCTTGCCCGAACTTCAAGAAAACAGCCGTATTTGAGTCACATCTTTGTTAAGTCTAAGATGAACTGATTACATGGCAGAAAAGCGCCGTCAGAAAAACGACAATAAAAGAAGAAAGCTGACACGGAAAATTGATGACATCTCGGAATCTCCTGATACAAAACTTGGGCCGCGCCGCTGTATGGAATTGACGACATTGCTCATATGAGTTGTCCCCTCCGTTCCACGAGCCAATATGATGTCTATAATTTAACACTGGCCGTGACAGCTGAAAATGTGGCTGATAATATATGGTGATTGCTCGGATATCCTAATCCAACTGCCTACCTCTCAATGTGGCAAAGCGAGCGGAATGCAAAAGATGCAATCTCCTGATGCTGCGGTTAATGACTATGTGGAGGTGTACATATACTACATACTGTATATGTCATCTCTACCTGAATATATATACTTAAAATGAAGGCTTTAAATTCAAGGACTTTTTAGATAGAACAGACCATCTTTTTGCTTTAATTGTAAATTAATGAGCATCAGATAGGGAATAAACTGTGAAGATCTAGAATCGGTGATTTCTTCACTGTGTCGTAGGAAAAGTTCGTATCATTGTTTTGTTACCACACATACAGTCGTGGAGAGGAAGGACAACGTTCTATGATCGTCCTGCTTTTGTCTTATTTTCGTGCTGTGTCTAGAGGAACGGCGTTCTGTGATTATCCTATTTATGACCTGCTTGTCTGCTGAAAATGTTCTTTCTACCTGAAATCAATGCCAATGTATCCCCCATTGCCGGTTAATGTTTTTTCCTGCAGTGTGTCGCCATAACAGATAAGTGTCGTCCGTTGGGCCGTCCAAGAATGTCCCCTGCTAAACTGTGCAGATTACACCATACCAGCTCATCACAGTTATAGGTTAGATAATGATGATATCTGTAAGATATCGGGAGGAGCAAGCTTTATCTCTGCTATCTACTTCAGAGGGTTTAAGTGTCACCCCTTTTGTTGTGTTGCATTTTTTCTTTGTGTCACCTGGCATGTGATATGTATTCACCTTGGCTATTGTTTGTCAAAGCCGCTTCTTCCGATAGCCTTCTCGGTCGCCTGGCTCAAGTTGGCGAACGGCTTTTTCTGAGCGGCGATGTCATGCGAGAGGGTAATCTGCCCGCTATTACAGGATGAAGTCATGCAATTTGTTGTCTGAAACAGGTGTTCGGAATAGGTATGGATCAGTGCGCACAGATTATACCCGTAGGGTACGGAACCAACAGTCACCCGGCGAGCGCACGGGGTGCAGTGTGTGTTTTTCCTTTCTGAGAGAGAACAAGCGATGGCAGCGATTGCTTTTGACCACGCCGCGGGGTTCCTTAACCTTCCGGGCGGCAAGGTCACGAGCATGCCCGAGTGAAGGATGGCGGGATATCGGCTGCGCAGAAACAGATGCGCAGTAACAAGTGGGGGTCCAAAATGGCGTCCATCAATCATGGCGACAACTCAAAGGCGCCGCCGAGACAACCGATCTCTTCCCTTCAGCATGACGAAATACGGCAGGAAATAATACTCATTTAATTACACTAACGCGGCGAAATCACTTCAACAGGCGCTACCACCCGAACTCATATTTCACAGGCGATCAGAGAAAGAATTCCCGCCTAAAGTTTCTCAACTTTCCCGCCTAATTTCACACTCCCACGATGTACTTGATCGCCGCTCCCTTGGCAGGGGGTTGGAGTTTTTCGATCTGGCGTGTAACGATAGTAGAGTTACACATCGCGAGAGATTTAAACAAAAATGCCAGCGTACTAGGTACGGACGAGCCGCATATATGTCAAATTAATAGTAGTATTTATTTCATGTACACGGTGTAAAGTGTTCATTAGGAGCGCTTGTGTGGAGTCGTTGCCATGCAGGCAAATGTCAAACCTGGAAGGGCGCCGCGAACAGGCGTGTTTCCTGCTGAAATATTTAACACGGCGACGTAAATACTGTTTACACGGGAGATGCGGTGTAGAACTGTACTGTGTGTTCTTTCATACGTACGCTTACGGGTTTCAAATAACTTTTTTGAAATAATCTCCAGATCTTAAGAAAAAATCTTTAGATTTTCCAGAAAATCTGGAGATTTTTTCCCAAAAAAATCTCAAGATTTTTCAATTCTCAACGACGCGTGACGACCGCATTATGATATGACCACATGATGATCCGTAGAGTGTCATGGAAGCTTTTCACAAAGTATCAACTTTGTAAGTATTGCCTGTAAAGGGTGAGAAATGTTTACCCAAAGTTCAATTTTTGTCCAAAATTAATCTGTAGGCAGTTCAAAATACTTTAACAGATAACGTGTATGCATATTCACAATCTTTGTGGGTACCCAGAGACATATCAGTTTCATCAAGAAGGTTAAAGAAGGTTGTTCATCATTGCAAAGGAAGAATCCACATGCTAGATAACAGCACTCGCCCTAGCCTGTACTCGTGTGAACCCTTCTTGTATACTGTGCATGTGAACTCTTATTTTTTTGTGACCTGTATTTCACCCTTTAGCCCAATGGGACAAAACTGCACAACAACTTTCTCATTCATTTTATACAAAGAAATCTTTATTGAACAAACGTATAGCGACTTTCGTAAGGTCTATAGCAACTATTTACAGTACATATAAACAGACATATATGAATATCTATAGATATGAATAAGTCAACATGTTGAGTCTAGCGTGTCATTTACACTATTGGTTCTAGGTATAAACATTCTTTGATATATTTAGCTATTTGTACACGGTATGGGTTATCGCCTCATGGAATGTAGTTGAATTTATGCCCACGCTCCAAACTAGCCTACATCACACAGCCTTTTTGAGATGGGTGAGCTATATAGCTCAACACTGAGGCTAGCTGGTAGGCAGTCTAAATGGTTCGTAGACACTGTTCAACTTATGACCTTCTCTAATTACAAATATACAATACTGTTTCTTCCCAAAGTATTGTACTTACATCATGTTTAGGGGAAATTATATTCATCACAATTGTCATGATTCATAACAGGTGCAGGCATCGTGGTGGGGGACCTCTTACCTGGTTTTTACCCACCTCCAGCTTAATCATAGTCTTACTATGAGCTATAAAAAGGAGGTCTAATAAGTTAGGACCTGTCATTGCATGATGGGTTTACGGCTTATAATGTTCCTGAGACTGTCGTGGGTACGTCGTACAATATGTTTGCGACAACAAAATGTAAAAATTCAGCTGTGTGTCGTGGCGAATTTTGTAGTTAGCACCTGCTACTGTACGATGTATTTACGACTTAGAATTTTCTCGAGACTGTCTTGTGCATGTCGTACAATATGTTTACGACAACAAATTAAAATGTCAAAATCTAACTTTTTTGTGACCACATACGTAGTCACAAATTCTTGTTCACGGTCTGTTCTCCTACGGTCCCGCTGAAAATTCTATGATCAAAAAGTCGTGCGACCAAAGTGACTCATCTTTGCCCTAAAATGCCCTAAATTTGTTGTCGCAAAACTTATTGCAGAACAACTACATGTGACTGGGGCATTGAATACTGGAGTTAGCAAACCACGAATGGTTACCAAAGCCACCAACTTCCACGTGTATATTTTTATCATCATAATGATACCCTCTTTGTATAATCGTTGTTACCTCCCTCCCATATGTAAATCAAAGTGGGGACATATACATATTTCCATTTTGATAAAAAGCAATCATTTTGACAAAGAACAAAATATTGCTATAGTTAGAACGAGCTTTTCCTGCAATAGTTTCGATTGTGTATAAAATACCTGTCTTGATGACTTTGAATTGGAAAAGGTGTAGATTAAGACAAATGCAGTTAAACAGCAGAGCGCTGACAGGATTTTTAACAAAGCGGCAACATCACATCACATTAATAACGCTTTCCTTGGTAATACATTAGATGTTATCAATGTTCATAGAGATGTAATGTACAACATCAATAGATCATAGTAACAGCAATATCAATTGATGAATAGGATATTGAATTAGACTCTGCGGATGGGAATTGATCATATTTGATACGGAACACGCAAACGTAAGATAGATCAGGTATAAAATTATGATTATGGAACGGCAAATTGATAGGACCAACATTCCAGGCTATTGTTATACGTACTAATGACAATCTTTTCGGTGATTTCAAACCAGCAGAATTGAGTGATACCATCTAGGTAAATGTTTGCCATCCGCTAACCACATATACACAAAATGACACGTAACGTTAGATGTGTTTGAAAATTTTAGTTGATTCTGACGATTTTTCATAAAATCTCTCTCTCTCTCTCTCTCTCTCTCTCTCTATATATATATATATATATATATATATACGTATACATATATATAAAGAGACTAAATGAATACAGATACAGGGAGGTATTCATACGTCATACATTTATTTCATATTTAATGCGTACATTGTCAACGATCTACACGTATAAAGAATTTTAGAAAATGCAAGTCATGTATGTATACGTTACCATGTGAATCATAAATAAAGCTATGTGTTATTTTACTATGCCACGAATGTTGCACCCAAACATAGCGTGCGAGCAGCCATCTACGGTTCGTGAACCTCACAATGGGAAAAATAGCCAATCTCTTTGCAATTTTCCCCTCTTTGAAAGAAGGGAAAAATAAAGACCCATAATTGTCCGTGCGTCGCTACTCAGAAACCGCTGTGTACAAGGTCTTGTCTTTGTGAAACAGACCCTTCTGTAATAATGTACCTTGGACGTGGTAATGCCAGTATCAGACAAAAATAATAGTGGGGAAATATGCAGTTATGAAGTGTACTTTCAAATGAGTAATGCTTAAAACGTCCTATATCATATGGTAGGTAAAACAAATATGTGACATTGAAAATGTTTTCTGCTCTAACGTGACATGTAGGGTTTTACTGAATGTTTAGCCATTGTACTGAATGTGCGATGGAAGAAATAAGTATAGATTTTCTTGCAAATTGCATTTTATATGACACAAAACCGACTTCAAACTCACAGAAGATAACCCATTGGTGTCACTTTGCCCAGCATGGGGCTGCGTTAGGCGCTGTCACTTTTCTATGTTTTACATCTTAAACCACGTCAATTACAGGTTAAAATTTAATGTCTGTCACGAATGGCAACAAAGGGAAGAGCAACACAAATGATGACGAATTGCACACGAATTTACAGTCTGAAAATTGTCCAACAAAACGCATTTCCGGGTGACGTCATACCAAAGGCATATCTGCGGTATTACCTAGCGGCTTATACGGTATTTTCTACGTTAATAACGTTATAAACACACCAAAAGGACAACTAATTGTGGCCCCGGGTAACGTTTAACGTCGCCTTGGCGCGACTCTATCTTCCCGCCGATAATTGTGGCTGGCGTCTCGTGGTCTTTCCTCGCGTGAGACCACAATAGCCGGCCGGCGCGGCATAAGATGAGACCAACATTATATCGGTCAACACCCCAGGATGACAACGCGCGGCGTTGTTACTGCACTGAAGGCGTAGGGACATTTGGTGTTCATGCTTTTGACTTGAATGTAGTTTA
>NC_049996.1:12568910-12577456 GCF_000003815.2 Branchiostoma floridae
CAAAGTCGTGGGGACGTTCTGAATGTGTGATGGGGGCTCTAGTAACCATGGCCGGGGTGTCAGGCCAATACTAGGTCGCCCAACAGTCATTCAGTGATCGCAGCTTAGTAGAAAGTAGGTAAGAAAAAGAGGGGGGGGGGATTACAATACGTAACATGGGCTGATATGTGCAAAGCGTCCTATTGTAATTGTGTAGAAAATGACATTAAATGTTGAGATTAGGGTGGGTACTGGTATAGAAAATTCAGGTCCAGGTACGGTCCAGGTCCAGAGGATCAGGTTCAGGTCCAGGTACGGACCTGAACCTGGGCCTAATTGTTTGTGAAACTTGTGAACGGGCGATACTCAAAATGTTGGTCTATTTCGCTACAAATGATATTGTTATCGGAGAATCCGATGTCCATTGGCGTTTGAAAATCATACCTTCATATAAACAACACTAACTGCCTCTGTTTTAGACCTAGTAAAACTAAAAATGACTATCAACTCACCTCTAATTTCCTCTTGTATTTTTCTTAGATCTGAAACCCCAAAACACGTGAACGCATGCCGTTGTTCATTTTCTAATGATCTCTAATCTTTGGCCAAAATCCGATCTACTGATTTTTTTCCACAGGTCCGGTTTCCCTGGACCGGCCCAACAAGTAAAACCGGTTTTGTACCGGTACCGGTACCCACCCCTTGTTGAGATGTACCGGAAATGATGGCATTGTGGGAACGATAGTGAGGAAACCAGGTGTAGCTCGCTCCGGTGCCGTCTCTATGGGATGTCACAGGTTTGATGGGAAATTCCTGATCCCTGAAATTTCCACGTAATAGAATTGTCGCAGTGACATTTGCGTTTATAGGTGTAAAATGCCGTGGGAATGTTCGAGGAACAACTTAAAATCTCATCTTTTATTTAGCACACCTGACTTTCATTTTACTACTCTATAAACATGCAAAAATATCCATAACGCACAACAACATACATTAAACTTTTTATCCGTTAGCAATATACTTACTAAATTTAGTATAAAAACTAACTTATTCTTTTTGTGTGTTAGCATTCATTTCTACAAATATGCTAATTACGTTCTTTATGTATTTATATGACAATCTTTTCTGAGGAATGATGATCGTAATTGCTATAAACAGCATACAAACAGCATTTTGAAATCACAGTTATGTTTACGTACCCATTTATAAAAGTGTATCTAGTGTAATCAAGTTTTTACGTTGTATTTGAAGTAAATGAAAAGAGAACAATTTACACAATAACAATGTAATTTTAGTAGTTTTTATATACGTAGTTTTATATACGAAATGAAAAACATCTTTATTTAGTATATAAAAGCTACAAGACAGTGAAAACATTGCTTAGATGACCTCTATCACAATCTCGCTCTCCAGGCTTTACACATACCCCATAGCCTGTTATAGACAGTAAATTAAGTGTCCTTCTGATACCTGTTCTCTAGACTACAGAACAGACGGGAGAGAATAGACACATAAAACATGAAAACCTATAGAGTAGACATTTATAGCGTCCTTTGGGATCCCCGTGTATAATGGAGCTATATTTTGTAAAAGTGGGCCCGGTGGGGATCGTGTGTGTAGTGCTCTTAAGGGACCACCCGTCCAAAATGTGTAACCACTTAAAGGTTATACTCTATGTCTACATACATATAAACACTTTGTTATGTGTTTTTGTAATATCATATAGAGTTATATGTGTGGATTTATTAGGGCCATATGTTTGTGCATGTATCAGAATTTCAATCTTATCATCTGTATCTTTGCTATGTTGTCTGACCCTAACCTCTCCCCTCATGGCCTCAATGAAAAGCGGGCAGTAGCCCGATTTTAGTTTGGTATGAATGAATCAAACAGACAAACAAACAAGGAAACAGTAACATCTTATTGATAATCATAAAAAGCTTTCGTAGGTTAGTATAGAAAAGTCGTGGGCTCGGGGTATCTTTTTTTTTATCTCGGGACAAGATATGCGATTCAATGTTAAGAAAAAAACGCATACATTAGTTGGCTTAGATATATCTGCTTGTAGTGTGATTATGATTTTGAAGGACTAGAAATCTAAAACCAATGCGTTATATTATTTTCCAAAGGCACTATAGGTATTGTTTGTAAAGTACAAGATCCACTGTGTGTGTAGTTGTAGAGTGGTAGCAGTGGTACCAATTCGTCAGTCAGTTCTAGAGAGTGGAGGTCTCCTACTACGAGCCAACATCTGCCACTACCTATAGCTACTCCCTCCGACTCCCCCCTCCAACGCAGCGCCTCTCTCCCTATCTCCAACCGTTTACGGAGCCCCAGTCTCCCAGCTCGCCACTATCCGTCACTCAAGTTCAAAATTCCGATATACAGATAATGACTTCTACCGTAAGAATATGACTTTTAAAGGCAATTTTCCTTCTGAAAGCCCCTACCCTGTAATTGCGCATGCCGCTAAAAGGTGCAGTTGAAGAAATTGCTCTTTAAATGATCTCGCCGAAGCAGCGAGTCATCAGCGAAAATCGCCGCTTCAGAAAAGTAAAATTGCCTCTGTGCGGAGATGAATGGATATTGTGTCAATTATGCCGCTGCAATCATCATCCAAAGTGGTTATGTGTAATTTTCTCCCGGGTACATCTGCCAACCCTTTCGCCCCAGTCCCGGTACAAAAAGGGCCGAGGCTTTTGTATCCCCGAGCCGCTGTCGACCCGTTTTACACGCAATTGATCCATGGAAAATTTTCCCGTCACCGAGAAATTCGCGTAATAGCGGCAAATGGCTGGAATGGAAGACCACAGGGCTCCCTTCCGTGCCGAAAACGTGTCCTGTGCGAAAGACTCCACCAGCAATGCGCTGTTTCGCTTCTCCTTTGTACCCAAGGCCAAGTGACTGTCAACAGTGGGGGATGAAATATTATCACGAGGTTAGCGGAATTTATTCTTGCCAAAGGCGGCATGAAATTAAAATGTAAGAGGTTTGATGAGGGATGGAAAAGATTGCGTCAGGGGGCAGAAAAACAGCCGAGCAATTGACCTTCCCGGGTGCCAGAAGGTGAGGATGGGAAATCTGTTGTTGCGGAATTTAATTGGAAGTTTTGCTTTATGGCATTTCCTGCCCCTGAGCACCGTAATTAGGAGGCACTAAAACGAAATTGCGGCCGCCATTATGCGCCGCCATCTTTATGACGCCATCTTTGCGCATGCTCACTGAAATTAACTGCCATTCAGCGACTTTTCCTCTCGGAGAGCGCATTGATTATATGCAATCACGAACTTGAGAAGTGTGTGTAAGTGCTATTGTGTCCTATTTATGTACCTTGTGTCATACACTATCCTTATACAGCCCTTCAGAATGTTTTAAGGGCCTAAGAATCACCAAAGACACGAACGATAATGATAGAATAACGCAAACTTTGAAAATATCATTTCTAAAACTGACCAAACGCTTAGTTTTCCTTTAGATGCTAAAGACATTTTTCTTTAGATACGCTAATAAAGGGCGCCATACAGCTTACCAAAAAGGATACAATATGGAGTATGCTGAAAAAGTCAAGTGTCAAGCCTTTTTTGTGAAATATTAATTTTAGCAAAATCTTCAAGCCTCTGGAGTATGAGTTATACAGCAAACTTAACATTTGCTGTCTATCGTCCATTTTTTCTGTCGTCTTAATAATTAACGTGTTTTATTACTTTTATGTCTTCTTTTTATATACTTCATCCTGTTTTTGACTTGTGATTTTTAGCAGATGGAAATATCTGATAGCAGCAACTAAACAGTGCCAGAGACGTGTGCTAACATTGTCCTGTTACCAAGCTGTTTTCACCACACTACCAAGCCAGCATGTTTAATATCTGTAGATCCCTGGAAACATCTACCTGTGATTCTATAGTAGTCTATTAAAAGCACGAAGCTGATCGATAGATAGCAGCTTCAGAATCGTGTACTAACTTTGTCCTTCGATCACGCTAATAGAACGACACAACAAAACGACCATAAGTTGTTAGTAATTCAGTGTAAACATTTTCTGGTCTATAACAACACAGACCTAATTGATAACGTAAAAAAGGACGGCTACAGAAACAGAAAGTTTTCTTCAGGGAAGACTTAATTCGCTCTGTGCACATTACTGATATTGCCCTGTTATCACGCCATTTCAGCGACAGAACAAAACTAGCATACTAGTTCAGTGCAAACAGATTTCTTCTATTCTAGTCTATGACTTCCAACTGCATAAAACCTTTCCCCAGATAGCAGTTCCGTCGCACCGCACGGAGAGTTTATGTCACAATTATGCGAGTTTGATGGAGTAGATATCGTATCACATAATAGCCGTGAAATGTTACTGCCAACTTAATAGATAACGCTGAATTTTATTTTCACTTGGGGACGAGTAGAACTCGTTCCCAGAGGACCACGTGGCTAGGCTGTATGTCTGTTGTAACGGTGACGGTTTCAAACCGTGGCGTCGTTCTTAACCGTTGTCTTTCGAATCTTCGAGGTCATTGCTCAACCTGAAAAGACATTGTCAGTGTGCTGTGATGACTAAGTTTGTCCTCGTTATGACATAATCTGATTTGTCACTGACTCTATCTTATTCGTGGTATTACGCCTTGTTTTTTTTTTCTTTAACGTTGGCTCTGACGTTTTGTTTCTTTTCACGACAGCATTTGAGGGTCCAGTTACATTTGTCGTACGATTATCGTGCGATCACAAACTGAGTCATTCTTGTGATAGTCGTGTATGTATCGCACAAAGTTCAGCTGCGTTGTTACGAAAACAGACTGTCCTAGATCCTTGTCGGTGGTAGGTTTTGTCACAGCCTACTACAAAATCATACGATATCAAAATCGTACGACGACATACGACAAATGTGTGAACACCGTAGGTCGTTCGATCGTCGTACGATTTTGATGGCAAAGGACTATTAGGATTTTCAAGAACCAACCACCGTCATGGATCCAAAACAGAATTTTGTGTACCAGGACAGTTGAACTTTGCAGGAGACGTAACTTTACATTTTTGTCCTCCAAAAAGTCAGCGATCGTACGACCTATGTGTGACCGCGCCCTAAGTTGGAAAGTGGTCTAAACATTAGCTACAAAGATCAATACAATCATCCTTCTCTGTTTGAAGGAAACTTGATTTACTGTCTTAAGAACCCAAGCTTGACTGCCCTTGAAGATCTCAGCTTGTCTTTGTCAAGTTCATTATTGGGATTGCTAGACCGTCCAGAAAAGTGCCCCGCCCATCCGGTGTAACGTCTAATCGGTCCCTCCACCCGTGGGACCCTCGGACCCCTCCCACAAAATCGACCCTTCCAAACTTGATATTGTTCTACACCGTTATTTCATTTCACGGGCTTTCGCCAGATATTGGGGATTAAAGAAGTGATATCACAACTAATAAAAGAGCCCGCAAACGTCCCCACCCCCAATCTAATCTGGATTTGATGTTAAGTCCGTTTCATTTTTCTATATCTTCCATCAACTTTATCACAATACATAATGCCAGAAAGCAATGAAAGTATTGAACTCTGTGCCTTCTGTATTGCTATATACACCATAGTATTACTGTATTTTCTACCGGAGTGTCTGCACAGTAAATCATTGAGATGAAGCCATATCTTAACTATATCTTTCTTTATTTCTTTATTTCTTTATTTGAATTTACCACATGCAAAAACAAGTGGAAGGGAGGACAAAACAGGTGTATCAACACCTTTACAAGTTGTCCTCCCAAGAAGCTAGTTATATCTTATGACATGAGATGAAGATATGCTTGTTTTTTTTTCGTTTATCAATTTCTAATTTATCATCTTATTTTGAAAAAGAAAAGGCCTGTATGTCAGTTGCTTGCATGTAGAAGTCCCACCTTAATTTGTATTGGTAGCGCGCAGTCCATATCCATTTGACAGCGTCTGTGAAACTTCCATGAAGTACTGCAGTCTATCCACCCACCTTACCGAGCCCACCGAGCCACGGTCTCTCCCTCCCGCGGGCTGGGCTCCCCTTCCCCGGGGCCGGGCTCTCACCACCCCGTTCCCCGCCCCCCTCCCCATCTCATAACCATCAAAACCACGCCGTTAAAAATCACCGTATCACACCCCTCATGCTTAACGCTAGACCTTTTCTGTGCCCGTCAGAGATTTGAAAAAAAAAAGAAGTTACGAGCGAGAAGGAAGTGGTTAATAAGGCATGGACGTATGCTACTCAATAACGTATGACACAGGATAGTTTCCTTGAAAAGTTACACTCTAATTAACTGCCGACATAAGGGTTATCCATCAAAAGTGCTCGCTGTCAATGTGCAACGTACGACAGACTGCAAAAATAGCGGAGTTCCTTTTCTCCAAGAACAATTTTACATCCATTTTCCTTTGTTTCCATATAATGAGTCATTGTTCCCGGTGTGTCTGTTTGTTTGTGTTGGTGTGTGTCCGTAGCTATTTGAATGCAGTAGAGTGACAGGAAGTGAGGGGAGGATGCCGTAACTGGAGACAGACAGGATGGGAAGGTTGACTTCTTGCTGTTGATGTAAATGCTATCTTCAAGGATAACGAAAATATATCAGTAAATATAGCATTGCACCAAGTGTTAAAAAATGGACGGTTAAAATATCCACAACCGGTATATATCGTTATGTATATTTCCTGCATTTTCACTTGTGTATTGATAACTTGCATTTCTCAAATCGCTGTCCCCTCGTCCCAAAATTTAGCCATCTCCAAACTTGCCTTATATTCTGTGTTCGTGTTATGCGCTTTGCTACATGCGAAGTCGTTCTAATTACAGTATAATAAGAACACTGTTATAGGAGAATACAGCAAGGGTCAAACTGGGTCCCACTTACTACTTCTACTGCTAATAACACCAAATACGATCCTTGAACGTCTCAAGTTACACATCATAATTTTCAAGTGGAGAGGTTGGCCAAAGTGTTCAATGAAAAAGTGATATCTTAAAGTTTTGTGGGTATGAACTTTCATGAGTGTTGGTCATCACAAAATGTTAACGATATGCCCAATATTGAAGATGCTGTTAAACTGGATTTTCAATATTGTATTCAAATTAGTTTTCATAAGGCGTACAGTAAATACAAAACGATATGTTGTCCACCGCAAAGTGGCTGTTAAGGCACAATATGATGCTAACTATTCAATTTTTGTTGTCTATCTTGTTGTAGATGTTGAAGATAGCGCTAAGCGCTCAACCCCAAAATGAACCCTACACGATTAAATAATCCCAGGTTCATACGTTGTCCTTTATCGCTTGTCAGTCAAAATTGGATCATTAAGAATCTTTTAGCACTGGGTATATTAGTCAGAGTTGTAAGAAGTACAAAAGGAACGGCTGTAACTGTTTTGGTAGGAATGAGGTTTCTAAGTGTACTTCTCTTCACCCGTAGGTTTTTACCTATTCGTCACACGTCCCTGCTCTTCCAGAGTCAACGCCAATATTATATCATATAACAACCGAGAGCCGTCCCCGCCCATTCCTGGTTCCGCTTCGCGACGACGTCTTCCAGTGGGACACGCTTGACAAGACGTTTTAATTTCATCCACCGGCCCGAAACCACGGCTGGCAACGTTACACTCGCTGTTCCTCTAGCGAAACGTGGCTGGAGCATCAATCAAACCGAACGGCAGTCTTACCTAGAAAAATGAGATGACAAAAAAGACGCAGAACTTGGGAGGAACTTTTAGGCGGGGACCTTGTATTTCAGACCTAATCCATCTACGGAGCGCAGATGCGCTGTCTGGAAAAGCCTTTAGGGATTTGAACAGTCCCGTTGCCTTTCCCTTTTTTCTATTGATGGATTTTGGTTCGGGCTGTCGCCACGGCGCAAAGCGCTGATAATGGGGGAGAAGATGACTTGCTTGATGTATCGTTTGTCACGGATCTCATCAAATGTATTGAGGCGTCTTTTGGTACACGTATGTTTCTCTTCGACAACTTCGCGCGGAGTTCGTCTCCTGGAGTTGGAGGATCTATATGGACGTATGTTACGGAGATAGCGAATAACATCAGGCTGGGGAAAGTGCAGTTTTATGACGCATTGTGGTATGAGACAACAAAATAACGAAAATACATTTCTTTGAATCAGCCATACAACATGGAAGGTATGACAAAATAGATGTTAAAGCTCCTTTGCCACCCCCGTTGCCAACAAAATGTATACAGACATTTAGAACACAACAGCATTGTATTGCAAGTTTAAGACTCAAACTGTTCCCGACAAGAGGTCGGTCGCGGTTAGATCGTACTAAACCACACCAGGTTGAACCAAATCAAATTCAATCAAATCAAGATGGCATGGTCTCGATCAGAATAGATCAGAACAGACTCGTCACACCACACTAGTATTCAAGTGAACAGACGTTGACGAAGAACTAGTTAGTAAAATAAGACGTTACACAGACCTAGTAAGATCAACCTGAATTTGCGAAGCCAACAGGACAATAACAACTAGACCAGACTTTTTTTGCACAGTTTTACTGTATGAAATGTCTTCTGTCTCTTAGTTTTACACTCTGTGGTGTGTTACCGCTACAG
>NC_049996.1:12577632-12584479 GCF_000003815.2 Branchiostoma floridae
CTGCGTGTCTCCCATCTCTCCCGGCCTCTCCCCCAGTCCACCCACCCCCAGAGATCCCGCGTCCGAGCCATTTTCCCTCAATCTCTCCAAATTGACTGAGCGCACTTAGGCGCTCGGCGGCAATCTCCGCTGTCAGAATGCCTCTCTGACGCATCAAGCGTTATGAATGACTTACATTCTACGGGGATTTGCGACATGCCTTTGACAATCCCTTTGCCCTGTGTGTATACCCCTTTATATGGCGGCGCGCCACTAGTTCCAAACCATTCCTAATATGCCTTTCTAACTTTTCTTACACCGTATACTTTCCACTAAAACTTTTTTCTCCTCTACCATGTTCTTTTCTCCTTTCTTCTTCCCTTTCGCACTCTCTTTATCCCTTGTGACTTTTTCATGGACACAGTGTATTAACTCTATTTGAGTAAAAATTCCCCACAAACTTTACATCCAAAAAATGCTCTCCTGTGTCCGTTTTGTGCGCATTGGCAACATTACCTCCACTATTACCATGTCGACTTCATAGAAAACCGAATTACACCGAAGCCTTAAACCCTCTCTAAGTGTAATGACTCTCCGTTATTTGACAGTTACTTAACAGTCGCTAAGTCACGGCTCGCCAAAAACTCTTAGAGCCTCGCCAGCACTTACCCACGGACGCAAGTGCGAGGAAAAGTCACTAATACCTTGTAATGTTGTTTAGCAATTACCCGACTTCAGTACTCAAAGTGATCTCTCTCTCACCACGTACGCGCGGCGTGGCTTTAATGGAGTCATCACATTAGAACAACTGCCTTGATATCGCGGCAGGTAATCACTACCACACCGCGCAGCGATCGCCCAATATTGCGCCAAATTGCTCGCTATCCGCTAAATGAATCCAATCATGACCGATCCGTCGGCCGGGGTTTCCGTCTGGACGGAGCTTTGATTCGCCGGTGGCGGGAGAAACGTGTTTTTTTTACGAGCCGAGAGATTCACGACTGTGCCGACAATGGAGTTCTGATCCCCTTGTGGTGTAGTAACGTTCGGGGCTGAGAGGACTTTTGCCGCTCACTGCCCTAACGACATAAGCCCCTTACACATAGCAGAATGGCTGTGTGGCTAGGCTACAGGACACGGGACCGAGAGGTTATCCTGGCATTCCTGGCTAGACGTTATGTTCTTGGGAAATTCATTTTACTTGACTTTTCTCACTCCACCCAGGTGTCAAAATGGGTACCTGACTTGGGGAGGTTGGGGAGGTAAATTGTGACGGAAGGAGAGAGATGGGCTACACCTTCCAATACTGTGCCCTAGACAGAATGGATTAGAACTCACTGCCTATACAGCTAATCTCCAAGCAGATCCTACGGTACCATAGACACTCCTAGACCGGTTAAACTCCTCTGCCAGCTTTTGATACTCTCTTGTGCTACTGTAGAATCTACTTGGAGATTACATACAAAGGACAAAAGAACACATGTTTTCTTCTTTTACCATACACTGTGACCACAAGATCAGAACCTGCCAAGTTCAGGAAGAAGGTCACTAAACACCTGAGGAACCAGCAATAACTGCGCAGCACCAGTTCCTGGGCGTTTTACCCCAACAAGAGGGGTGTTGCACAGTATCTATCCAGATCCAGATCAGATGAGGGAACTGAAGATAGAATAGGATGCCTTTCAGGCTTCTCCCAGCCTATCGTCAACCCTGGTTTGGGAGTGGTCGGGAGCAACATTGCGGGCAGGTCCTAAATGTGTGACAGAGGCGTCGCCCTGCAAGACAGATATTCTGACTCCAGTCGTACACAAGAGAATGATACAACTAAAATATCCTTACATATAAGTCATAACGCTAAGGGATCTTTTGTCAACCTAAGACAAACAAAACGTTCAAACTTCCTCCATCCTTTTGTATACGGTACTCGGCTTACACCTATCCATAGAGATTTTGCTAACTACATTGTACATTAAAAAATCTATGCTACTACTAGTACGTGAGTAAGGATACTGAGAATGTAGATACTTGTAGTGTGGTAAAACCATTGTAATTAGGATGATTATCATCTAGGCAGTTTATTGCTGTCGTTATATGTTAAACTCTTAACAAAGGAGAGGGATAATAGATGTATCACTGCATGTTGATTGCTTTTATGATGGGTTGGTTAATTGATTGCTTGGTTAATGGCTTTTTGGGATGAACAGACTGTCGTGATATTTTGACATTGTTTTACAAAAGAGGGGTCAAAATTGGAAAGGCAATACTCGATTTAATGTATTCATAATGTGTTTTCATAATTGCCCATTCAACTGACAGAGCTGCTTTAGTATAATGTAAATTGTTTAATCAATTTCCGGTTCGATAATGGCATAAAACTACCCAAAGCTGTAAAGCAAAGGAATACAGTTCAGTTCAGTTCAGTTTGGTTTGGTTTATTTAGATCTCCATTAGTGAAATACACTAGTCTTCCTGGAGTCCACATTAAAACAATACAGAAATAATAGCAACAGAAATGTACAAATAATACAAATTATAACTTTGAAATAACATAAAGCAAACATATGGTAAACTGAAAAACAGTGATTTGCATACGTGAAGTTCACCTTTATTTATACTGGTAAGCCCTATCGGCCAACATGTAGGCCGTTCTTCCTAGAGGACCAGTTGAGGGGAGGTGTCACGGGAGAAAATAAATAAATAAACAAATAGAAAATTAATACAGCTATTTACACTAAATACAATCATAGTATCAAATTCAAACTCATAATATCAATAGCAGCTAACAGTTCGAAATCAATCCATGGCGGAAGGCTCGCAAAGAGGGAGAACTCCGTACATCTTCTGGGATGACGTTCCAGACTGCCGGACCCGACACCGCCAACGACCTCCTCACACACTCCCTGCTCACACGGGGCGCAATCAACTTCAGGGTTGAAGATTGTCTGGTAGCTCTGGCTGCGTTTTCGCGGCATGTCATAAAATAATACGAAAAAAATACGAAAAGAACATAATATGTTTTCTTCTTTACTTATACTTGGTTCTGTAACGTTTTATCCACACCTTCGTAGTACGTAAACATTTTAGTTTGCGCGCCTATCATCCTATATGTATGGAAATGACAATATCAGTACTAACATGTGCTTGAGTTCACCACTATTCAATTGTGTCTTGGTTCTTTGGAATTATAAAAGAAAACATAGCTACAGTGTTCGTCAATTCCTCCAGACCCTTGAAGCGTATAGTGGCAAACCGGGCAGCTAGTTTTCGTCCTGTTTCAGTGACAGGATATGATTTTACATGGAAGGTTTGCTAGCCCTTCCCCCTTAAACTTAAAGTGCTCAAATCAACCCCTCGACCAGTTGCGTTATTAACTATTTTGTACGGAAATTGTGTCGGCCAGCTATTCTATAGCTAGAACTCAGTTCCGATTAAAGAATAGTGTATCATATTTAACTAGCGCTGTTTTTCTTATGTTGACATTTTCTTAAGGTGGTGTTTCTTACAATTTCTTCACCGTCTCTTATCATTCTTGCAGTCCAAGACTTGAGCTGAGACATCTTGTTTAGACCTTGGAGACAAGATATGATACGGTAAGCACTATTGATCACAGCCACTGTATATTTGTAACATGTTGGATGTATTCTCATTTGACTATTTTTCATAGACACTCAACAACAATGAACTGCAATATGCCATGTACCATTTTGCTATGTTGAGTTTGAGTAAAACTAGGATATATCTAACGCGTAGGTTTGATGTCAAATATTCTTTTGTGGTCATTTGAAATCAGTGAAATTGTAAATGGAACTGCTATACACAAGATTTCAAAGATGCGACGTACATTTCGTTTGCTAAAATAGTCTATATCAATTTCAAGTAGACGTTTGGTAAAATCAACAATTCTGTCGGTAGTGATCCAGAATAGAGTCTGTAAAGTTAAAGGCAGTCAGCAATTTTCAATTTGGTATTTATGATTTAGAAATTGGAGACCACCCTAAAACATTCTTAGCATGCATCCTATGGGTGATACCTGCTTGTCGACTTGCCGATTCTGTCAGACCGCAAAGTCACATACCAAGGGAAATTTTCTAAGCTATTTTCGAAAAGCACTATAAATGTGTTTTTTTTTATTATGCAGGCTACAGTACAGGAGACTAATGATAGTACAATAACGTAATATATCAGAGACGTAAGAACGCTTATTACCTGTTGGGTACGAAATAACCGTATGTCATATTACTCAACATTGTGTTATAATGACAACAAACACAACATTTACTCAATATAACAACCATTATTTATACGCAATGATGTACACATACACAACGATGCTGTAAAAATGTGCTTTTTAGAAACTATGCGCAACATGCAATAGAAAAATAACTATTCTAGAATACTAAAACACATGCTTACCCTACGCACTCTAATTTTGTTACGTCTTGCGTGTGTTTATTGAAATTAAAATGCCACTTTTCCAGATTGCTACGGAAAATGGCCACATTTGCACCTCTTATCATTACTGGGGCATCAATTAGGGTTATTAGGAGCATTAAGCTGTGATGACATATCAAATGATTGCGTGTTCCGTTGTAATTGAATAGTCATGGGAGGAGGTGGGAGGGAGAGGGTGTGACTTAAGGCTCTCTCATCTTCTAAACCTTAAGAATCATTTTAGCTTAAGATTGAATTAAGGTACATATATAAGCTGAAGTTACATAATTGTTTCGTCTTTGTTTATTTGAATGCGCGTTGCATGGTCTAAATTTTTCTGCCTGTTTTCATAAAGGCAAAATACAAAAACTCACTTGAAAATGATTCATTGAAATGTGTGTATATATTGTTATATCTTTTAGTTTTTTTTTGTCTTGCTTGGCCCTTGAGCTAACTTCGTGACATAGATTTTTAGATATAGCGCAAGATATCTTCGGGTTATTTGTAATTTTCAAATTTCATGTACGATTCCCTCACACCCTTGTATATATATATATGTTACAAATAACTGGCGCTTTCTTTACTTTAGATCGTTGTTTTTCTTAGAACAATACAAACAGTTACGTTATGAAAATACGACAATTTACATCTGCCTTACGTTAATCACACAATGCTTACCATTTTGGTGTGCTTGTAATGTACTTCATTGAAGCCTCTTGCAGTAGTAACATATTGTTGAGAAAAGAGGCATCTTTTTAAACTCAAGCACTGGCATTATTAAAAACAGAGGTAGACAATGTTCGCATTCAGATGTATTTGCTGTTAATGACACAAGGTTTTTGACCTAATCCAACCCTTTTCAGTCATAAGTTAATAATAATAATGTAGTTACAAAAAGACGATTTTTCAAGTGCAGTAATATTCAGGACCCAAATCGTCGGCTTTGCGGACAAAGTCTACGAACATTTAAAAACGTGTCATAGTTTCCTACTGTTAATTGTACAAAAAAGACTACCATAACGACAACTCACCTTGGGGGCAATCGTGATGACGTAGACACACGTTTACGTGACGTCGGCAAAGGTACACAAAAACACAGCTGAAGTGACTGCCAGGCCGCCATCTTTGATAGCTTAAAAACTTCAGAAAACCTGAATGACTTCATTTGTCTGCATATCTCCCATCGACAGGTTTTGACGTGGCACTGGGATGAAAAATTGTCCCGTTCACTTCAAGGCTGCCTCTTATTATTTCGTAATACGCCGTCTCATCAACCACGCCTAACCGTATTAACAGATGAAGCGAAATTATGCCGTGTTGGAGAGGAACTATTCTATCGTTCAATCAAGGGATCGGGCGACAAAGGAAGAAGTATTAGATTGTTTGATTTTAATGTGGTAAATGGCGCTACGACAATAAGACGTGTGGCTCTGTTACCAGGGGTAACACAGGCTAACAGATTAGTACGCGTTTTTGGTATTTGGTATTTATTGAATGATTTTCTGTAATTAGTGTGATGTAATCGTGGTTTGTAGGCACGTAGAGTTTTGTATGTGTGTGTGTGTGTGTGTGTGAAAGAGAGAGAGAGAGAGAGAGAGAGTATGTGTGTGTGTTTGTGTACTTGTGTGTGTGTTTGTGTGCTTTTGTATGTGCTTGTGTGAATGTGTGTGACGGTCAGTGTGTTAGTACATTCATCCTTAACACAGCCCTCGATTGTTTTCTGTCTTATTCTCACTACATACCACCAATCGGGATTTACAAAGCTGTGTTTATATTTTTCAACTAAATGTAGCTGAGTTTTCGTTGGCTTATCAAAGTTTACAACTTAAGTCTATGTGGTGGCCTTGTACTAGTGTCGTCGTGTTGTGCACTGTAGTGCCCTTTGCTAGACAGCAGCGACACCTTACAATGAAATATGGTACTGCACATACACAAAATACCTGCAGAAATGTAACGCTAACAATATAAGTCCGTTATGAAGCCTTATGCTTGGCTTATGAATATGATATGGTTAACGTCGCAACGTTTGCCTGGAGATTTTGCTACTTTAGCAAGTACAAAACTTGTGTTATT
Source organism: Branchiostoma floridae (assembly GCF_000003815.2). Classification (NCBI taxonomy): domain Eukaryota; kingdom Metazoa; phylum Chordata; class Leptocardii; order Amphioxiformes; family Branchiostomatidae; genus Branchiostoma; species Branchiostoma floridae. The sequence continues at coordinate 12,584,116 of NC_049996.1, forward strand.
TTTCTGTACTGTGCCTAGGCACCTGTTACCTGCAATTAGCCAACGAGTAAGAATTTGCAATAAACTTTAATGTACAATCAAATACGTGTAAATTAGAAACAGTGAGCAAGAAAATATGCATTTTGCAGTTGTTAGAATTAGATATGGGACTATCTAAGTGAAGATAGTGGCGAACATGAAGAGATGGCGGATGTATTGGAGGCATGCGCGCGATTGTCTCCAGTAGTGTAGGAGCGCCACCTGGCGAATACAAATCTAATGTTGAATCAAGGCTATCTAACAGAGTCAGAACTTTTATAAATGTATAATAGATATTGTTCTGTTAATGCAATTGATTACACTCCGCTCTTGTATTCCATTCTTG
>NC_049996.1:12584591-12585347 GCF_000003815.2 Branchiostoma floridae
CAGTAGTACACAATTGCATGGCCTTGAGAATCGAAGCCTTGAAGGCTTGAACATTCTCTGTTTTTGGTTTACTTTTCGTATTTTGACAATCGGAATTGGTATATTTTGACAATCGGAATTGGTATAGTCAGCGAAGGTTTTCACTCTTATAAGTTAGAAATTACGGTCATATCAAATTGTAAGTAAATTTAACCATTGTACATAACGACGTATTCCTGATTACATTTTTTGGCAACACCTCAGGGACGGAGGTATTTTGTCATTTATATTTTGTGATGACCTATAAACAGCCCAAAACGTTTTCAACTTTGTTATACAAAAAAAACAGGGGGGGGGGGGCGCAAACTATACTTTCGTACTTTTGATGTCGAGAAAATGGGAATTAGTTGTGCAATTTTTCCTATATCGTTTAGCAACGATCAGCCCTAGGGAACATTTTGTAATTTGCATTTTGTGGGGATGATGTTGGCAATTTTGACCTGGCAAAATAGTCTCTCTCTGTATATATGATCACATATTTCTATATGTATCACAGGCCATATTTGAAATGCAATCACGTCAAAAACAAAGCGAAATTTACCACACCTCATGTCACATAACAAAAGTCCTCTTTACATTCAATTAAGGCACGTATTTGTACTCTACGAAACTACAATCATTGAATGCCACTCCTGCAATATGATTGCACTTTCTCCTACGCTTAACGTCATTAGACAAAAATGTCTTCAGCAAGAGACCAATCAACATCCTTCCATA
>NC_049996.1:12585447-12586975 GCF_000003815.2 Branchiostoma floridae
ATCCATCCATATTTCCTGGGTGTAAGATGAACAGTGTCATTTTTTATTTCTCAGCAAATGTATTACCATTTTGAACGCAGCAGTTGCAAGCCAAACGTTTTGTCAGAAAAGCATTGTTGGTTGTTTCGTTGTACAGATAAGACAGAGTAAATTCAGCCAGCATATTCAGTTACTAAAAAAGGGGGTAAATTTGAATGAGAATCACTTGAACCTTTAGGGTTAAAACTTGCTCTCTGTGACCAAAAGTCCTTGGTAGTATGCGTACAACATGGTAAAGGGCCAGGATTTCAAACCTTTCCATTCGTTAGCTCAACATGCAGTAATATATGGGAAGGTAACCTTTAGCCTGCTAAGGTGGCCGTTTGGTACAAATGTGTTCTGTTTATAGGGTTAGGTAGTAGGGAGAAGGTTAAACCAGGGTTTATCTGAAAGGTATGACCTGAGATGACCTATGATCATACCTATACGTTCTGGCCACGATGACTTGCCTTGTTTGTGGACTCTGATACATTCATACTTAGAGTTTTGAACCTGTGAACTTTGTTATCACTCTTGTGAGGTCTTGTGACATTGAGAAATGGTAATGGTCTGTTTGTCATGACACGTTAGTGGAATTTTTGTTCTCTGTGGGTTCTGCTTTGATTGAAGCCAGGTACTTTGCGCTACGCTGGTGTCTACTGTGATGGGCAAGGGGGTTGTAGAGAGGCATCGCCTGCATTCTAAACTTTGCAGCTCTCATTGTTTTGCTATAGTTACCAATCAAGCCCATATACCGGGGGCCACTACTACTGCCTGATACTGGCATGTTGTTTGATCTGATGTTAGTCTGACGTCCACGTGCGGGTATCTGGTAATTCTGTGGGTCTCTCCAGACTTGAGGGGCTGTATCGTAGGATGGATGTTTACCACCCAGCCTGGTTGATGAAGGAAGGGCCACCTCAGCTGCAGTGCTAGTGGCATTAAAGCCTGCAGAGTAGTTCTCATGCTCTTCAGGCACACGAAGTGTCAGAGGGTATGATAGGCGTCTCCTGTTGTATCTGTAGTTACCAATCAAACCCATATATCGATGGAGACTGTTGCCTTTTAGAGGAATTCTGTGTGCTCTGATGTTAGTCTGACGGCCACGTGCGGGTATCTGGTAATTCTGTGGGTCTCTCCAGACTTGAGGGGCTGTATCGTAGGATGGATGCTTGCCGCCCAGCCTGGTTGATGAAGGAAGGACCACCTCAGCTGCAGTGGTGTTTAATCTTACAGAGTAGTCCTTGTTGTCTTGAGGCACACGAAGTGTCAGAGGGTATGATAGGCGTCTCTTCTTGTATCTGTAGTTACCAATCAAACCCATATATCGATGGAGACTGTTGCCTTTTAGAGGAATTCTGTGTGCTCTGATGTTAGTCTGACGGCCACGTGCGGGTATCTGGTAATTCTGTGGGTCTCTCCAGACTTGAGGGGCTGTATCGTAGGATGGATGTTGGCCGCCCAGTCTGGTTGATGAAGGAGGACCACCTCAGCTGCAGTTGAGTTAAAT
>NC_049996.1:12846320-12863449 GCF_000003815.2 Branchiostoma floridae
CGGGAAAGAGTGGACCCATTTCCTCGGCGCAATAGATATGCAATTAGGCTGGTTTGTGGAGATAGTCTTGGGAGGAAAGGAAAAGAAGCTGGTCTGTGATGTCCACATTGTCGGGGTTCCGATATGCATAGAAGTAAGGACGTGTCATCATGAGACGGGGTCAGGGAGATTCCTATCCGGCCTACGTTAGTGCAATTTAGGTTTTGGGATGAGGTCAGTCTGGTAATGACAAATAGGAGGAAAGAACAATACCCCTTTAGAGCTCTGCTTCACTCCTCTGGCAGCTTTTAATACTGTCTTATGCTACCGTAGGGATCTGCTTGGAGATTACCTGATGACTAAATTAGATATTCTTTTTGAAGGTACTTGTACTGGACAGACAATGGACAGACCCCGGCCTTGGAGCGGTCACTACTGGATGGGAGTAACCGGACAATACTGGTCAGAAATGGCATGGTCCAGCCGACTGACCTGACCATCGACATGGCCACACACAACGTGTACTGGGTGGACATAAGGGCTGACTCCATCCAGGTAAGGGGTTAACCATTTCATCACTTAAGGAGAGGGGGAAGCTTAAGTATTGTCATCCATGTAAGGGATAAACCATTTTGATCACTTGAAGGAGAAAAATAGCCAGCATAAACTGTTTTCTGTGGACAAATGTGATTTGTTCCATCCTGGAAGAGATTAAACATCTTAAGGGAGATAATTGTTGCAGAGGAAAGATTGCCAATATAGAAAAGATTCTGAATGGAAATATTATCTAAGGGACCTCCAAAAAGTGTCCAAGATGTCCAGAGGTTGTCACTTATGCAATTTTGACTGTATGTTGAACATGTTAATGTCTGACATGTGTTTCATTTGTCTTCTTTCCAGCGAATAAGCTGGAATGGTGGTAGCCGAACCGTCATCCGCAGTGGTCGTAATTTGCCTGCCCCTATCAGCCTCGCCATCTATCAGGTTGGTGTGGAACTGCAGGATTATTTCTATAAGCCATATCAGGGTAAAGATATTATGAAATACTGGAATACATGTAAGCTTCTCTCACACTTAATGTCTCATTGAAGATGAAAATTATAATGTAAAACATTTGGCCAGATTATTGGTAGTTAATCATATGCTTTTTCTATATATCAGGGACATTTGACCACTTGACAAAGCTTGGTTTTAATGATAACAAAAGTGAAGAAATCTACAATGTATTAATACTGATATTGAGTCAGCTGATTTCTTATTCTTTTGCCTCTTATCTTTTACAGTCCAGCGTATATTGGCTTGACCGCAACTTGCAGACAATTTATCGTGCCAGTAAGGAACCAAGCACGGACCCTGCTGAAGAGATTCGCACCGATCTGCTGAATCTTCAAAGAATTCGAGTTTTTGATGCAAGCATTCAGCCTGCAGGTACTTAACAGTTGTATCATTAATAATCTTTATTGGGACATAGAGAGCTTACCTTCTAGACATGTCAACATTGGCCAGTCTTAATTTTGTCCAACAAAATGCAGTTGCCATTGACAGATTTTGGAAATAAGTGGCTGAGTATTTTGTCAACGTATAAAGGTAAGATTGATAACTAATCACTTAACTAGTAGTGCTCATAGTCTAGTGGGTAGTGACTCTGCCCCTGAACCAATAGGCCAGTGTTGTGAGTTTGAATCTTGGCTCTAGTTGCCCATCCAACTTGTATGCTACTGGATATGGTGGCAGTGCTTAGGAACATTGAGCTGTTGTCCAATGTTCCTTGTACTTGATGAAAAGAGCTAGGAGAATTTCCCAGTGATATGTACCTAAAGTATGCGTAATTGTACACAGTGTCTATCCTCTCTTAAGATAAGCGCGACAGTTCATTGAAATCATTCATTAAGCTAAACACATTCAAGATTACTTTAATTTGCTTTCAATAGTACTAGTAGTAGGAAGATGACTTTACAAGCTGGACAATAACCTAAAATTTCCTCATGTTGTTCCCAGATAACACCAACCCCTGCCAGACCAACAATGGCGGCTGTGAGCAGCTGTGTTTCGCCATGCCGGACACCACCACCCCCACGTGTGCCTGTGCTTACGGCATGCTGAGTTCAGACAACAGAAGATGTGATGGTGAGTGTTGGCATCAAAGTTCATCTTGGTTGAACAGGCAGCAATGTTATTCCAGTTAAGGGATCTAATTCCGAACTCCAGCCAATAACTTAAGTCTAAATGCTTTGCCCTATGAAGTCGATATTTGTACTGAAGTGAAAATAGAGATTGCCAGAGAGTACTGAATACTCAACTTTGAAAATCAACTTTGAGCACTGTCTTCCTAAGTATTACCCGCATATGAAAGATAATTGCAATCCATGTAGACCTTCTTGAGTTATACTGACCACAAATATGCAGAAAGACACCAAAAACAATACCTCCATGTATATTTCACGGAGAGAATAACAAACAGTAACAGTCTTGACTTTTGTGACCTTGCAGATGTGTCGGACTACCTCATTTTTGCTGCCGGAGGAGAGGTTCGCAGCCTCCATCTCGAACCGTCGGCAACCTCCATGCCGTTCGAGCCGGTCGGTGCTGGACGGCTGCAGCTCAATGGCTACCTGGACTTCGATGCTGCAGACAACCGTATCTACATCACTCGTGAGTGAAATCATTCTCAGTAGTGATCGCCTGTAATGTCAACCCTCATGAATATCCTATGATTTTTAACCTGTACTTGCCATCTAAATGTATGTGTCATATGAAACCGTGTTCAAACATATATCTTACTCTTCTAGTCACAGTTGGTAACTTTCTCTTGTATTGCAGAATCTGGTACAGAAGGTCGGAAGATCAGCTATATCAACCTGAACACAGCAGGTGGTACTGACCCTGTTATCTTGGACATCATCACTGAAGGTAAGGAGACAGACCTGTTAGTAGTTACTGTATACCCAAAATTAACATTAATTAAATTGTATACTGGTACAGAGGTTTGGGGAAGGTTGCGTACCTGCCCCTGAACAATTTGAGTATTGGCAAGTATCCTTTGGTGTTCAATGATGATAAAAAAAATGAATATACAGTAATTACATGTAACAGAGAGCCCAATTTTTCTGAGAGGATCTCCAAAAGATCATGCTGATGAAATGTAACCTCCAATCATTTCACTTTCTCAACTCTCTGTGAGACATGATGCTTTTCTATTTATTGTCTTGATACCTTTCCTCTACCTGCTTCTGATACAAAGTCTTATTTGAAACTTCTTCTCATTGCAGGGCTACGCTATCCCACAGCAATAGCATTTGACTGGGTTGCTAAGAAGATCTACTGGAGTGACGGCTACCCATACAAGATACAGGCCGCTAACGCTGATGGTAGCAGCAAAGTGGATATTCTGACCGGCATTAACTATGTTTATGCCATAGCTTTGGATCCATGCAGAGGGTGAGTTGTTGGACCTCTTGATCGATTTCTTTGTTTTTAGAAGATGCTAGGACTGTGATCAGAGCAGTGCATTCTTGCCATTCCCCTGTCATGAAATCTATGGAGTCATGGTCAAAAAGTTTGTCAGTGATGAGGTATCATTTTGTATGTGGTTGCAAATGGTATAACAGAACCAAGAGAGACATGATAGTTCTTCATTTTCTCTCACCTAATGTTACTGATTTTCAAAAGAGCATTACCTGCAAAGTAATACTAATGAATACAAAAATTTTTTAGTGTTTTTTTTTTACAAAAAGAGTTTTAGTGTATGAAAGTATGTGTGTTTAGTGAATAAAGTATGAAAGGCTTCATACTTTATAACTATGCCCTAAAATTTGAGTTGATGCTTGTTTCTGAGAACTTGTCAAATGCCCCTTGCATGTTATGAATTGGATTGCAATGCTACTTGTCAAAAAAAATCTTTGGGCCCCAAGCTGTTATGTATGGTACTGCAGTAGAACTTTTGTTTTTGATGTACATGTTTATTTCCAGGTACCTTTACTGGACTCAGTATGGAGGTATTCAAAGGGCTAGCATGGGAGGAAACAACAGGACCACCCTTGTCTCCAACACTGGGCTGGCATATGGGCTGGCTATCGACTTTGATGAAAACAAGCTCTACTTTTCTGACTTGTATGGGTAAGTGGCTGTTTCTGTTATTATCTTAACAGTCTAAATGTCAATCTTGGTCTGTGATAGGCATTATTTCTTGGCAAACTGAAGGCCACGCCCACAAAAGTGGAAACCTCAGCCCAGTTTAGTAGAGCCTCCCCATTTTATATTGCATTGGTTGAGGGCAAGGGTCTGCATAGGATTGGTGCAAGTATACACTGTAATTTGTCTAGTGTAGGTAAGTGTAGATGCTTCCTACACAAGTGCGGGTATGCAAAAACATATTTCAAGCCCTAACTGCTGTTAATCTTCAAATGTAGGCTCTGGTTTAATGTCTGTTGTGACCTCTCTACTGACAAATCCTTAGTACGTTAATATGTGCTGGCATTGTACTCACCACTGTGTTTATCTTAAAACAGATTTGTTTCAACTGCGAAGTTAAAACTCTGTGATGTCCCTTCCTAAAGCAAAATTAAGTCCCGTATGAAAATGTAACTTTTTGTATTGTTACTTGCTAAATGTACAATGTACATGTGCATTGGTACAGGGATACGATTGAGAGGGTGAACTTGGATGGATCTGGACGTGAGACCGTTGTCTCCTCAAGCATGGCGCCCAACGGTATCGCGATTAGCGGGTCCTACATCTACTGGACCGACACCAGCCTGAATGCTGTCCTGCGCGCCGAGAAACACACCGGAGCCAATCAAATCCGCATGGCACAAGGTCTGGGGTCAGGCATGCGAGATGTCCACGTCTTCTCCACCTCTAGTCAGCAGTGTAAGTAGAGCTACATGTACTAACATTTCCACTCAGTCCCTACAATTAAATTCAATTCTATGGGATGAATAGCAAAGTAGAAGGACAGGTATGTTTCCATGTGTGTTGATGGTGTTCAGCACCAAGGACAGGTGTGGTTGCCTGTGTGTAGATGGTGTTCAGCATCAAGGACAGGCATGTTTACCTATGTGTGGATGGTGTTCAGCACCAAGGACAGGCTTGTTTACCTGTGTGTGGATGGTGTTCAGCACCAAGGACAGGCCTGTTTACCTGTGTGTGGATGGTGTTCAGCACCAAGGACATGCATGTTTGCATGTGTGTAGATGGTGTTCAGCACCAAGGACAGGTATGTTAACCAATGTGTGGATAATGTTCAGCACAAAGAACAGGTATGTTTGCCTGTGTATGGATGGTGTTCAGCACCAAGGACAGGTATGTTTGACTGTGTGTGGATGGTATTCGAGTGTGTTTATCTATTTGTGAGTCTGTTTGTGAACAAACACCATAACTTGAGAAGTTGTGGATGGATCTTAATGATGCAAAATGTACATGTACATGTATTTGTATGCTGGTTGTTTTGCTGGTTTTTATATCTCATGCTACAGTCATTTTTAAGTGGTGATTACATGTAGCTCTTGTTCTAACACGTATACAATTTTTACTGTATTCTAAGGAAGTTGAATGCTTGCCCAATTTAGCCATTTTTGTTCTTAATGAACTTATTGTCCATCAATGTCATTTTAGGCTCCAACGATCCATGTGAAAACAACAATGGTGGTTGTAGCCACTCGTGCCATCCTGCGCCCAGCGGCGGAACAGAATGTGCATGTCCCAACGATGGCAACTACAAACTGGCCAATGGTGGCAAGGACTGTGTCCGTGAGTACTTGAAAATTCAACAACACTGCATAGATTAGTTGTATGTAAGGCCTTACTGATTTTGCTAATATGAATGACATCCACTTGATGATGCGAGTGTGCGAATAAAAAAAAGTTGGGCCACCACGAAAAGTTGCCTTAATTATGAAATGTTGGTGATCAGGAAGGTTCACTGAATACACTAGACATTGTATATCAAACAACAAATGCCATAACGTTATATTTGTACTTTCAAGTCTTCTTTCTTGAATTTGGAAAACCTCACTCAGGGCTTGAAGTACGTTTATATAAACTAAGTTGTGCTGATAAACATGGCAAAAAAATTATGATAGGAAACAAGCATTCTATGGCATTAGTATGTTTTCTGATATTTTTTTTGTAATTTACTGCATAATTTTCTCATTTTGCAGATTCTTGACACAATTTACAACTTTTTAAACAGACAAACATTGATGCATGTATGGATGTCATCTAGATAACCAAGTCCAAATGTGGCCCAAATTATAAAATTGTAACTTAATATTAACAATCAGGTACCTGGAGCTACACATTACAAAATTACAGACCTGATTGTCAGATAGCTTTAAATCATACATACATAATTATGTCTGAACATTTTTTGAATGGTATTGGTTACATACTTAAAGTACCTAATCCATACTATCCAGGTAAGGTGGTATCACCCTCTTAGGATATTGACTGAATATTTAATAGAATTTTAGACAAGCCAATTTGTTTTCCAGTCATGATTAATAATTTATACAGAATGACACACCGTAAATGTCAGTACTCTCCAGACTGCAGAATGGATAGAGACCACTGGCTGCTTTTGTCAAGCCTGTTGTTTACACTGTTTTTCTCCTTCGCTTTTGGTAAGGCAACAGTTTTAAGTTGGTGTAGGAAGAAGTGAAAGGGGGAGGGGGGCAGCAGTAGTTGACATGCTTTTGTAGTATCACAATGCAATCATGTATGTTGTTTCTTAGCACAAGTTGCTTTAGTTACAACCCTATGTTCCAACACCCCTAGGCCCTATATGTTCCATCACCCCCTAACATACACGGAACATGTAACAGGGGTGCTGGTACATAAGGCTGTTCCCAGTTGTTTCAGAGAACGCAAGACCTGTAAAAGATACTCCAGAGATTGCAATAATTATATTAGATTTCGGAAGTGCATGTGCAATGTAGTTTACTGAATGTCTGACGCCTGGCTTCCCTCTGCAGCTGCCAACAGCACCTGCAACGAACAGTGGCAGTTCACCTGTCAGAACGGCAGGTGCATCCCGTCACGATGGAAGTGTGATGTCGATAATGACTGTGGAGACAACTCTGACGAACTCCCCAGAGTCTGTGGTAGGGAAACATGCTGCATTCCACCATGATTGTGTAGTGTAGTTTTGCAGCTCTTTTTATTGATATTGCAAGTCAGAAACTGTTGTGTTGTTGGGTTAGAAACCTACCTGCATAGCTAACATGATGCTGTAGTTGGTCGTCTTCTTGTTAGGGTGGTTGTCTTGCTGCTGTCCATGGGTTTGAATCTCTGGTGGGCCTTTTTCCCCCTTTGTAAAGGCACTTTACACTTATTTCCACTCTGAATGTGTTGTCTGTGTGGAGAGCCACAACGCCAGATGTTAAAGATCCCACCACACTCATATATATAGAAAAGAGTAGGGGTCCATGTTGGTGTGAGTGGATCAAGCCTTACAGTCTTGATCAGGGTTGACATCTTGAAAAGGTGATAGTCACTGTCCTTTCACAAATGTGGTAAATTTCAGTTAATAAATAATTTGGCAGTCAGACAATTCTCATCATATATTTTAACAATGTGTGCAATCTTTTATCAACTTCACCCCAAGGAGGTAAAGTAATCTTCTAGACTTGTGTCTGTGTCCCTGTGTGTTTCTGAATTTGCTTGAAGGGGAATGAAGTCTGCATTTTCTGATTACCTTGTTTTAGATTTATGGTAACAAATTGAAAACTAAGTCTGGAACTTTGCCTCCCTGCAGCCGACCATGTTTGTCTGGCGACAGACTACACCTGTAACAACAAGCGCTGCATCCCGGCCTATTTCAGGTGCGACTTTGACAACGACTGCCGGGATAACTCGGATGAAGCTGACTGTGGTAAGTTAGCCAATAATCCAGGTTATTACGTTAGTATTGGGATGATGACACAAAAATCATATTGTTATTATTATTAGCATATTAATCATATGATAAGTCATAATATTTCGGCATGACTGGTTCCTATAGATACCAATAAATAAACCACCAAGTGAATGAAGTAAATAGGCTGATTTATGAGGTGGTTATAAGAAGCGACTGTACATCATAACCCTGTACAATGTGTTTCCTGAAAGAAAGGTCTGTCATAAAACTACCATCATTAATCAAACTGACGCACGAATGAGACAAGTTCTGTATAACAAATAAATCTTTTAATCGTTCAAATCCTACATATCTTGAAGTATTTGTCAAGTTATTAGGTCAAGTTGCCACATAGCACTTGACCCCTACATACAATGTATACATTGGATTTATGTGTACAGCTTAAGTGGTTGATTAAGTAACAGTGACTGGTGGTTATGGCAAAATCATGTGTCTATATTTCTTATAATAGTCATTGATTTTTGCCTCCATACAGAGTACCCAGACTGTGGGGAGGGAGAGTTCACGTGTGATAGCGGTCGCTGCATCGATATAGCCCAGCGTTGTGACGGGTACAACCACTGCCGCGACAACACCACCTCCGATGAGATCAACTGTTGTAAGTCAGAAAGTTTCTTCCTTTCCTTTGACTTTAAGTACTGTTTCATTCCATCACTTCTATGTACAAGTTTCAGGTTTTTGTACTCATTCTTGCCCACTAGTCCTAACTTGCAAATACAATTCAATCTCTACAGCTTGATAAATATGGGAGATTTACTCCCGGACATTTCAAGTGACATTCATCACTCTTCTTCAGTGTCACCAGAATGGACTGGCAGAATAATTTGATTCAAGTACAGCTATTACTAGAACAACTGATTGAACTGCTAACTCCTAAGGATTATATGCAAGTCTCAAATGTAAATCATGTGTGTATACATGTAGTTCCTTATGGTAAAACAATACCATAGGAAGTTATTGTCCTTTAAGTAAATCTCTGTTTTTTAATCCAGTTGTGGAGAGAGAAATTTTATTTGAATATTTTTTACCTGGATGTCTAACCTTCACAAACGTATTACTAATTTTGTTTGTCAATGTGTCTTGTCTTAGCTCCGAGCACCTGTCGTCCCAACCTGATAAAGTGTTCCACGACTAACGTGTGCATCCCCCGCTTCTGGCTCTGTGATGGTGACAACGACTGTGGGGACAACTCGGATGAAACACCAACTTTCTGCTGTAAGTATCTCAGTCACAATAATCGTTATGTAATGGAAACACTGATTAAGAGATACATATACTTGGAGTGAAAAGACAACCTCTTAAGAAAGGCTTTGTTTATCTAACTTAAGTTAGCAAAGACTTTGGTAGTTCAGTAACCAGCTAGCCAGTGTAATCAATGTGTCATCTTAATAATCAATTTTCTAAAGCTATCATTACCTCCATGAAAAATGGAGGTACCGTTTTGGTGTGTCTGTGTGTGTCAATTTTGGGCTCCTAGTACATGTATGTGTACATTGTTCAAAATGTATTTTAAAATGTTGTAGTCCAGTACTGTAGCTTTTGTCATGAAATTCAAGTCAAATAGGATCAGATTGGCATTAAATGTTGACAGTCAATAAAGAATGGCCTATTGTTTTCCAGTGGCTGCTACCTGTAGCGCTAGTGAGTTCCCGTGCTCGAGCGGCCGCTGTCTACCTGCCAGCTGGCACTGCGATGGAGATAATGACTGCGGTGATAATTCTGATGAACCAGAAGATGTTTGTTGTGAGTGTAGATTTATGTCATTTCAAAATGGTTCCGGTGGGTGGCAAGTTGGTCTTTTGGTTTGGGCTGTTGAATCTAAAGTTTCTAGGTTCAAATCCCCAAAGTTGTGGAAGTGGGATAGGCACTCTACACCTGTTTCCTCATTCATCTCAAGTGAAAATGAGTAGCTAGATTTAGTCAGTGAATCTCTCTCAGATGGGATGTAAAGCTAGTTCTCCCCATATTGGGGGAGAACTATGCCTCAACCACCTTGAAGAATCCATCTCACTTATAAAAAAGAATAGTGGTCCATCCCAGTGCAAGTGGATCAAACCTTACCTTACAAATCTTACACAGCTTAAACTTATATAATTACTGTGAGAAAAAGCAGTGTGTTATGGCTAAAGTTGGTTTTCTGATTATGTAAAACAAATATGGTAATCACATGTAATTTTATCATGCTATTGATAATAAATGATGTAAATTAAAGTTTCTTGTTCCTGATATTCTTGTTCCTTGATGTTCAGCCAATCCTGATAGGACATGCTATGGCGACCAGTTCACCTGCGATAACGGGCGCTGCATCCCGAGCAGATGGATCTGTGACAACGACAACGACTGTGGAGACATGTCTGACGAGGATGAGCGCCACAACTGCGGTGATTATTTTGTTTTGTTTTGATTTTTCATCTTTGTGTGTCACCAAGACAAAGATAGAAGACTTTTGAAATGAAACACTCAGCAATCAAAAGTAGCGAGCAAAATGTACATTGCAACTGTCATTACATGTACATGTATTTTAACATCAACAGGTGTCAGATTAAAACCTGAGGCTTTGATAATTATATAAACAGTTGTGTTTCAGGCTATGTTAAGAAAAAACAGGGTCGGCAGTATTTTGCTAGGGTCAAATGGGCAACCAGAACGTTAACACAACAATTATTTTCCTAAGCCTAAAAGTGAAGCTGAATTATATTGTTATAACATTGCCAATCAACACCTTACCTTACATGTATAATGAATGTCAAATACAAATGTATGTACAGTTGTACAGTAAGAGTGACTACAAACACCTGAGAACACGTGTCTGAAATGTTTGTTTATCCCGCAGCTGAAAGGCCCTGTGCGGAGGGCTACTTCACCTGCACAAACAGCCCAGCCGGGCGGCGCAGGTGCATCCTCCAGAGGTTTGTGTGTGATGGAGATGCAGACTGTCCTGATGCAGAGGATGAGCATCAGAACTGCAGTAAGTACAGCAGATGTCAAGTCCAGATTTATCTCCAGAGGACTTGACAACGGGTTACACTGTGCCAATGATACCGGTATTACACATCAATATTTGTCGGGCAGTTGATTGTTTGATTGATTTGTTTGTTGATTGGTTGTCACATGAGACAAAATATGACGGCTGTCCTAATGATAGGCCCCATTCGCAGTACACACAGGTTTTTCTTATGTTTTACTCATTGATATAGGGCCCAAACAGTTAATGATGACAATCACACATGTACATGTATTTTACGACCGAATACAAATACATTGAGCACCTGTCAAATTGTATGGGTGACAATCTGGGAAATCACTCATGACAACAAAATTGTTCTGAAAAGAAACATCCAACACCCAAATTATCAACATTTCTTCCAAGAATTATAAAGATTATGTAATGTTTGGGGTTTTATTTTCTATATAAAACCCCAAACATTACATAATCTTTATGTACTGTATTTTCTGGCTAGAGCATTGGAATCAGAATCAGTAGGTCCAGAGTTCAATACTCGCCATGCCCCTGCCCCCATTACGGTGGAGTGACGCCCACCGAGCCTTATGGCTAATCTGTCTAAAGGTGCCAAAAATACCTACAGATTTGCTGCCAGTGTGTCAACATCTGCACACTTGCCACTCAGACCCGTGAATTTTGTTTTTTCTATATCATCTTGCTTTTATGAAGCAGCGCCGTAAAGCCTATTTTGATAAACGGATTCCTGGCATGAACAATGTGACCTTTTCAGCTCGCCGAACCTGTCTGGAGAATGAATTCACCTGTGACAACGGCCTCTGCATCAGTAGTCAGTCACGCTGCGACCATTACAACGACTGTGGAGACCACAGCGACGAGAGTAACGATTGCCAGTACGCCACCTGTAACTCTCAGTTCCAGTTCACGTGCCAGAACGGGCGCTGCATCCCGTCCAGGTGGACGTGTGATGGGGACAATGACTGTTTCGATGGATCAGATGAGCTGGACTCTCTTTGTGGTGAGTCAACTACTGTAACCTGTACAAATCTGTACAGGTGATCACCTCTACATAAGAACCACCTGGCCAGTGTAATCACTTTTGGTGGTCCCTTTGATAATGTTCCCCTATGACACAAGCATTTCATTAAGCACCTGTCCACACAGACCATATTTTAGTGGTCCCCAGAGTGGTATTCCTGTTTTTTTTTTTTTTTAGTAAAATTGTTTCCAGCAAATTGTTTATAGGCACATGTATAGACACATACATGTAGAATCAAACTGAAATTATTGAATCACATTACTCTGTATTGATTAGTACCTGTCATCCTCTGTCTGATTCTTATTAAAGCATACAACATGTATTTCATCCTTCAGACAAATTAGTTTAATGACCACATAAGTATACATGAAAGTTGATACATGTACAAAGTGGTAGAGTACCATGTGTCAAATGTTAAGAAATGGCTTCAAAATTTGCCTATGAACTGGTTTTGATACCATGATCAATCCAGAGAAATAGTAGTGTGAAGGGAATCCACTTATTTTTCCACCTTATGTTCCAGTGACACAACAGCCGACCTGCCCACCTAACCAGTTCCTGTGTAACAGTGGCCAGTGTATCTCCAACAGCCTGGTTTGTGACGGGCGCTACGACTGTCCTGATAACAGCGACGAGTTCCACTGTGGTAAGTGGTAGGAGTAGTGTGTTCACTGTGTTATAACTTCTGTCTTGGAGGTAATTCTAACCAACAGGTGCATGTTGTTGGCTTGATGGTTAATAAGTAGTATGATTAGTGTTTTACTGTATTTTTACCCCTGCTAGGAGGTTGATGTGTAATAAATTTAACTAATGTTGATTAGTTAGATGTTTGGTGGTTGGTTTTGATGGTTTGTTTGTTTGTTTCTTTGTCAAAATGATAACTCAAAAGCCAAGATCCTAATCTGATTTTCAAGCTTTTCTCTTTTGGTTGGCCACTGGAAAATCAGGATCCTTATGCGAATTTTCTAAAGAAATCTTTTTCAAAAATCCAATGCAGACTTTTCTTTTTAAACTGCAGGTTAAATCAGTGTAAACTCAAATGCAACAGTGCAAGTGAAAAGTGATCTCAGTCAAGTTTTGCTCCCTAAAGAACTTATCTTTCACTGGCTGTATACACTATTGTCAGGTTCATTGCACCAAATTCCTCTACCTCTTTTCAACAAGCACAATAAATGGAAGACCACAGCTTAACATCACGTCTTAAGAACTGAACCCCTTCTCAGTAGCGTGCATGTCAGGTGACAATGGCTGGGAAGCAAAACTGTAGTTTTAGAGGTAGCATCACCAACCATTGGACCATTCACACTACTCCAATTGCAGTGTTTGACAGTGTTATATATGTGTCTACCCTCCCCATCCCCACAGGTATTAATGAGTGTCAGAACCCAGCAGTAAGCCGCTGTGAACACAGATGTGTGGACACACAGACCAGCTATCGCTGTGTGTGTAATGCTGGGTATGTCCTCATGGCTGACGGAAAGGCTTGTACAGGTTAGAACACTCACTTTTCACCTCTTACACACAAGCGTAGCACTACTTGGTCCTATAAGTCTTGAAAATTGAAACTTATACAGTGTACTTATTTTTGTGGTGACCTCTCCACTGTAAGTGTAAAATTGTTTTATATGCCAAATTCAAGATACAGCTAACACCTCCTATTCACTCTTACTGCAAAAAAGACAAAGTCAAAATAAGATTTACAGTATGAAAAAAAAAATTCTATCTGTCAAAAAGTCTGAAATATTTTCAAATCAGTGATCATTGATGTGAGATTAAATGTGTAGGATGGAAAAATGCTTTTGACAGCGCTGGTAGAGAAGAATAAATAAGAAAAATTATGTAGAAATGAATGCTTTGGTTGAAAATGTTTTGTATAATTGCAGATATTGATGAGTGTACAGACACCCCCTGGGTATGTAGTCAGGGCTGTGAGAACACTCCTGGCTCCTACATCTGTAAGTGTGGAGATGGGTACCTGAGGGAACCTGATGGTTTCACCTGCAAACACACCGCAAGTAAGTTTAACTTTACTTTCTCCTTCCATCAACAGGGTAATACAGAACCAGATGAGTATTCCAGTCAACATTATGATGAAATCTACTAATGCAGTAATGCAGGTAGTACAGTAGCCTTTTTGAGGCAGTAATTGCAGCAGGTTGATATTGGAAGGCAGAGCTCATCCCTCTCCTTCCACTGCCTTTTAGCTCCCAAACTGAAGTAACACCTGGGTGAAGTAGTTAGGAAAGTCATTTAAGTATCTTTCCCAAGGGCACAAGATCGGAAGCATGACTGAATTCGAACCCAGAAACTCTGAGTAGTAGACAGGTTTCTTAATGCTTGTGTTAATGGGAAAACTTATCTAATGAACAACCACAAAGCAGAAGTGGTCACATTAACCAATTGGTCTGTATGTAGAGGTGGTCACAGGCTTGACCTGTAATAATTGACTTTCAATTGATGATTTGACCCTGTTTTTCCCCAGCTGTGGACCCCTACCTTGTCTTCAGTAACAGGTACTACATCAGGAACCTGACTGTAGATGGAAGCAGTTACAACCTCGTCAAGCAAGGTCAGTATACAAAAACATACGTTGTACGTGTGCAGAAGCCACTGACAGTTTCTTCTTGATATACAAAATGTATGTAGAGTCATTGTACTCTTTGTACACATTTACTCTTTGCCACAAAGTGCAGCCCTCACTAGACAACACTTGCAGCCATGACAGACAGCAAACATGACAGTTCATTTGGTATAACCAAGTACTGCTGCACCACATGCCTGTGACACTGGTGTTATGCTGAAGGGTGGTTATGACTTATACCAGCTATACAGACTGTTGTCACAATAAGATGTATTGTGTAAAAGTGTGACGCATACTTTTGGATGTGATATATTTGAGTTACATACATTCGGTATGTCATGGATGATACTTAATCTTGACTGAATCTATAATATCTATAATGATGCATTAGCTTCATATTTTTCTATTCTGGAATATTCAAGTATTGTACAATCTATTCAAGTTGAAGATAAAAAAAAATGTAAGGTAAACATTCAAAGGCTACACGTTTGTACCTAACCTTCTTGGGAAAGTCTGTTAATGTCTATGTAGTGAAGTTTTCCTTCTGTACCTTGTAGGCTTGACCAATGCGATTGCTTTGGACTATGACCTTCAAGAGCAGCGGTACTACTATTCTGACATTGGTGCGAACCTGATCAAACGCATGTTCATGAATGGTACGGGAGAGGAAACCATCATCGACCAGAACATTCCACTGGTGGAAGGGATGGCGGTGGACTGGATTGGCAGGTAGCTGACTTATGCCTACTTGTAATAGGCTAGTGCAGGGTTCTAGCCAGCGCTTGTCTTTCTGTCCTTTGACAGAATTTCGCCACTGGGGACGGACATAAATTTTGCCCATTCTGTCCTCCGCTATGTGTTTGTTGTGTAAAAAAAAAGTACTCCAGTAGCCTTTTTGAGCTAGACTGTTGGGGGTATTGTGTCTGTGTCTAGGGCATGGTATTTGAAGCCCATCCCTCTCCTTCCATTTGCCTTTTACATCCTCAACTGAAGTCAGGTAACCATTTTTACACCTGGGTGGATTGAGAATAGTCATATTAGGGGCTTTACCAAAGATGCAATGTCTGTCTAGAAATGCTGTGAATCAAACCTGTGACACCATTTGACACCACAGTACCATGCCTTTCTAACTTAACCCTTCTTTATTACACTGGTATTTAACACTGTTAACTTGAACTATTTGTTATGTGTTGATCACCAGGAAGCTGTACTGGAATGACAGAAGAATGAAGAAGATGTTTGTGTCTGAACTGACTGGGAGGTCCCGACGGACCCACCACCAGCAGTGCATCAACAAGAACGGCACTGATTACTGCATGCAGGAGCCGAGAGCTCTAGCTGTGGATCCAAAAGAAGCGTAAGATTCAGTAATCTATTCTCCAAGCAGTCTTGGTCGATGGTTGTTTTGTTGTTGTTTTTATCGCCTTTTCTAGATTCCCTACAATGTATTTCTGGCTACAGTTTCTTCCATTTCCAAAATTCCTCTTAAGTGAGAAGAATGAAAAAAATCACCTCCACCTCTAGAGAAACCTATAATCATAGAAAAGACTGCAAAAGAAATGCAACAAAGTAACCTCTGACTAAAATATTTGCTAGGAGAGAGTATTACTATGGCTCACTTAAAACCAAACAAATTAATCTGGACTGGTGCAAATGGCATCACCTGTCACTTTAGGTTTATACAGTGCAAACATTCTGCTACTACCAATGTTACCACTACTACTAGAACTTACTAAAACCTCATTTTACCTTCTACAAAATCATCAGACCTTTGTTTGTTTTTCAGGTTCATCTACTTTACAGACTGGGGATACCGTGCGTACATCGCCCGGATCTCAGCAGACGGGACACAGAAGGAGGTTCTGATTACAGAGAAGGTCAGCTGGCCAAACGCCCTGACCATCGAGTACGCCACCGGCAGGCTGTTCTGGGCTGACGCTCATCTGGACTTCATCGAGTCAGTACTGTATTTTAAGCACATAACATTCACAGTACATTCTCTTGGAAACTTGTATAAATTTCACAAATCATAAACCAGGCCACACATATGAAATTATTGGTTTCTGGTTCATACCTGTATTGCAGTTACTGTAGTACACTATACTGCTAAGGTGTATAACTGTGGGGTTCTTATTTATGCTGTATTATATTAAGTGCTGTAAGGATTTTCTATTCTTTAAACTTTACCCATAACTGTACATTTGTATATTACTGGGTCCATACTTGATGGTAAGGGATTTGTCACATTTGCAGTGAATATGAAATTATAACTGATTTATTTTACGTTTTCCACAAGATTCTGTAATAAGGATGGCAGTAACCGTCACACAGTCATCGGCCCCTCGGCTGATGGCACTGCGCCCCACCCCTTCGCGATGACGTTGTTCGAGGACTGGATCTACTGGTCTGACTGGAACACCAAGACTGTGGAGAAGGCACGTAAGCTGAACGGTACCGAGCGCACCACCATGGTCACCACCGTCCATCGGCCCATGGACATCCACATCGTCCATCCTCAGAGACAGATGCCATGTAAGTTTCACAGGGGGAGGGCAGGCTACATCGACTGTGGTTCTGTAATAACTCACCCAGTGTCACAGGCAACTAGGACACCAAGAAATAATTGTCCCAATGACACTGGTTGGGTTAATAA
>NC_049996.1:12863699-12870439 GCF_000003815.2 Branchiostoma floridae
TCAATCTCCTTTTTTGTGTGATGTCAGTTGTCACCCGTGTGGAGACAACAATGGCGGGTGCTCCCACCTGTGTCTGATGGCCCAGAGAGGAGAGGATACACCTGTGCCTGTCCTGACAACTTCAACCTGGGATTTGACGGGTCAGTCATAAATCTGGAACCCACCTCATTGTAGACTTTACAATGGAAAACTATTGGAATTGTGATATTTGACCTCAATATAGGACCTTAGTTTAGTATCAAAAGTCCACAGGATGGGGAACAACAGACGTTAAACCGGAGAGTGAGAGTGAGTGAGTGTGTGTGTGACATTAAGTATAGGGACTTGGTGACAAAAGATGCTTTTTAAGTGTATCTTTGAAAGATGACTGTACTGTAATCCATTATCCATATGGCTATCACAGAATGTAACATTTAGAATATAGAAGATGACATAAAAATTAATACAAAATCCATGCACTTATCATTCAAAAGAATGACTCTGTGATAACTTGTAGGAGAACGTGCATCGCCAACTGTGCAGCCAACCAGTACCGCTGTGCTGATAACGATCGCTGTATCTCCGACCTGTGGAAGTGTGACGGAGAGGAGGACTGTTTGGACGGGTCGGACGAACCTGACAGCTGCCGTATGTTTGCTCATCTTTGTTGTTAAAAATTTGGTAAATTTTCTGGAAAGATTTCATGTTATCCACTTCTTACTCTAAGGAATATGGACTCTATGTCTTGAAAATGAGACTCAAGTACTTGAAATCTTGAAATGTTTGTGGTGGTCTTACTTTTGTGGCATTTGGGGTTTGCTCTGTACTGTCACGACACTGTATATGTGCATTTCCAATAGTTACTACTACTGTACTAGAGAACTTTTTTCGACCATGAACTAAAATCCCTGCAAAGACCTTTCTTTTCCTCCTAAAACAAAGTCAAATCCCCACAAAAGCAAATTAATTTACAGTATCACTGCTCACTGTGTTGCAAAGAACATCCCTTCAACATGTACAAAATGTACTTGTGCTTGGAAAAAGTTAAGTATGGATATATTGCTGACTATCTTACCTTATTTGCATGATATGTAATATTTCCTGTTTCTTATAGCACCACGCCATTGCCCCGCGGGTACGTTCCAGTGCACCAACCTGAACTGTACCTATGCCTACTACCTCTGTGATGGGGACGACGACTGTGGGGACGGCTCTGATGAAGACCTGAACTGTGGTACGTCTTTATGTTTAGGATGGACACAAAATGCATTATTTTCTATTGTTTTAAACTTTTTTTTATGTCCCAGGAAAATTGTTAGTATTCTGGTAAACAATCTATCATGTTCTAGTCAGGTATTTGCTGTTAACTGGACTCCGATCCCTCTTATACTAGGGAATAACTCACGCCTTTCCACACAGATGTAGAGCACTTGGTGACAATGTGTATTCACTCAGATGGTCTCGTACCGGAGTGCCCCCCAAGCCTCAGTCCGCATGCGTCGACTGTTCCATCAGTGAGGGGGGGACTCAACCATTCTAAATAAACTAACATTCCCCCTTTTTTGTTCTCTTTTTTGGCTACTCTACATAAACGTTATATAGGTTTAAACAAAGAAATCTGTTAACATTCTATAACAGTCTAAAACTAGAAAACTATAAAGGTGACATAATTTTGAATACTACACAAAAAGTATTTTTGGAATTAATACTTACTAAGTTCTAAAGAGACTAAATGAACTAGGAAGGTAGATGAACATATCAGACTTTCTCAACATATCAATGTAAACTGTCTCTTCTACATACTAGTACAAAACAAACAATACCCTCTTCTCATCACAACTGTGTGCTAGTAACAACACTCTTCTCAGTGTATTACAATATACTTCTCCAACATATTTCTAATCAGACTTTCTCAACCAATACCTTCTTCTCATCACAACTGTGTGCTAGTAACAATACTCTTTTCAGTGTATTACGATATACTTGCAATACAAAATGCTCTTCAAAAGTGTCATACAAAATACTTGTCTCATCACAAGAGTAATACAATATGCTGTCTGGTCTCATCACAAGAGTACTACAATATGCTGTCTTGTCTCATCACCACAAGAGTAAAGTAATACATTCTTCTCACCAATACTTAATTGTCTCATCACAACAGGAGTAATACAATATACTGTCTTGTCTCATCACCACAAGAGTAAAGCAATACATTCTTCTTACCAATACTTCCCCTTTTCTCTTTTTGTTCTTCTTGGAAAGTCCGTCTGACTTTGAGTGTCCTGATGGTAATATAATCTCTCTGACCATATGTGTATGTTTTCATCTTAACCAAGCACTCTTCTACATATTTCTTGTAATACAATTGCTTCTCACACAGCTTTTAGAACATCAGATTTGCATCTTTCCTCACGACAGTCGACACTGATATCAATGTGCCAACACAAACATCTGTGCTCAGAAAAAGAAAAAACTACTCACACATAGATAATGCATGCTACAAAGTACATATCAACCTTGTGCAGTTTCACATCTCTTGTACATAATAACCTTATTTCACATTTCTTGATAACTCGTTAATCGTTGATCGGTCCATATACCGTAAGCAGATAGAGATGTTCACATGACTGTTTACAACGACCAATTCATGACGGTTCAAAGATGTTCACATATAACACGGATACATATAACACAGTCACTTCTTCCTTGTCTTCTTCGCTGTTTTCACTGACTTGTGCTACTGCGTTAGCGTTTTCGTCGCTGTCTTCTATGTTGACTTCATGACTGATTTGGCCTTCTAGGCTTTCAGTTTCTACTATGACAGGCTGTGCTACCATCGCCTGTTTTTCCTGACGGCTTTCCAGTTTTTCAAGGCGACCAACCGCTTCCTGGTACTTCTTTGTCAGGCTGTCAGTCTGGAGAATGACACTGTTTAGATCCATCTGTAACTTTTGAGTTTTGTCTTTTTCCGTAGCTATCACTTCTCTCATGGAGCTGTTCTCATATCGCAACTGATCAGTCAACAATTGCAACTGTGAAACGTCATCCTCTGTCTGCTCACCTAGAGATTTGAGTTCTTGATTGGCTTTGGTCAGTGTGGCATTTTTCTCCCTGAGATCAGCAATGTTAACTTGGGCAGTCTGGAGATCAGTCTTAAGACTTGCAATCTGTGCTGCATACGTGACTTGGAGAGCAGCTAGCTCTTTATGTGGCAGTGCTGCTGCTGACGGAGCACTATCCCCTGTATGGCACTTGCTCGTATCAGTTCCCTGGGTCACCGTGAACACCTCATTGACCCTGTGTGGCTTATCCACCAAGGGAACACAGTAGTGGCCAGATGCCGTCAACTTGAGGTCGACATTCTTACCAAATATTGTGGCCCTGTCCTCCTGCGTGTGCAGTACCACACCGGCCTTCTTCATGGCATCTAAAGACAGCAGTAATGGAATGTCCCGGTTTACAACATCGGTTGATATCAGCACCTGTCTGTCAGCTATGTTAGCAGGGATTCGGTATCTTCCCAAAGAAGGTAATGTCTCGTCCCCTCCAAACTTGAACACATGGGAACTGGTGTCTCGTGTGACATTCACCCGTGCCTTCTTATCCAACACCGATAAGTACTTATCCAACCACTCACGACCGCATACAGTGGAGGAACATGCCGAGTCGAGGACAGCACATAACAAATCCTCTTCTGACCCTTCCGACATCATGCACTCGGAAGCACCATGGGCAAACATCACCGTAAACTTTTTATCTTCAGCCTCTGTTGTGTAGGCCTCCTTTGTCGTAGCATCTGGACATTTCCGAACCAGGTGCCGGAAAGAGCCGCAACAGTGACAAAGCAGGAAATCGCCGTTACGATCTTTTGGATTCAGCTTTTCACCAGCATAATCAGACTTCTGACCCGTTCTATACGCCTGGGGGCCGCCATCTTGGAAGTGTCCTGATCTGTATGTATGGGGGCCATCATCGTGGGAGTTCCCTGACCTGAACGCATGGGCGCCGCCATCTTGGAAGTGCCCGTTGCGATTTCTAGCAGTGCCTGTCTGTCCACTGTACCCGCGTTCTGAACCTCGGGACCATTTGGCACCGCCGCCACGGGATGTCTGATAGACTTCCGCTTCTGTTACATGTGCAATCTCTTGCTGAATGCCGCCTGAATAAGACGAACGTGTCGATACCAGTTCATCACTGAACTTTCTTAAGCTGCTTTTTGCTTGCATGAACAGACTAACGTCTTTTTTGGAATAATCTACTCCAGTCATTACGAGCTTGGCCTCTTCTAGAGTAAGGTTGGCTCGGCGGACAAGTAGTAGACCCAGGACGGACTCAGGCAAGGTCACATTACCGGCTCTGTTCAGTTTGTTATATAATATGTCAAATGTGGAGATGTACTCACTGATAGTCGTTGTCGGACCACGGCTGTACTTGTCGAAGGCAACGAATGCCTCCCACAGTCGGCCGGTGTTGTCTCTTCGCAGATGCTCGTCCATTTTGTCAAGTACATTTTTGAATGAATTCTCAGCGGCAAGTTCCTCCTCCGTGAGTTTTGAACCTAAGAATTCCCTCGTCTTGTGCTCATCTTTTGATCTCTCCAGTAGACTCAGCAGGATTTCAATACCTCGTTTCTTCTTCGGGATATTCGTAATTTTGTTCCACAGAAGTAACTCAAATCTGAACTGTTCGTAGCTTTTGTTTGCAAGATCAAGCTGTGGAATTTTTGTCCGCGCGCCTCCCTCGCACGTCGCCATTTTTGGTCAAATCCGCGCCAAAAACACTGCACACAGAATCGTCGACAGAACCACGTACACGGTACTAGGGGTCCAGTATGACAGTCCGAACTTCACTACTGGAACCACCCTCTGCTACCATTTGTTAACTGGACTCCGATCCCTCTTATACTAGGGAATAACTCACGCCTTTCCACACAGATGTAGAGCACTTGGTGACAATGTGTATTCACTCAGATGGTCTCGTACCGGAGTGCCCCCCAAGCCTCAGTCCGCATGCGTCGACTGTTCCATCAGTGAGGGGGGGACTCAACCATTCTAAATAAACTAACATTTGCCTCAAAGTCAAAGTAAAAACTTTGGAAATTGATAATCTATATCACACACTGTGCATGTTACTTGGAGACAGAAGCAAAATGTCCTGACAATGCATGATGTACAAAAGCCTAACAGACTAATGTTTGTACCAACTACATGTACTCTCTAGCTCAGAAAACTAAAAGCATTATCAACCAAGAATCGAGTTGTTCAAAAATTATTTTTCCCTACAGCTATTGTACATTGTATCTCATTGCCACCAAGCAAAGTAGAGGCATCCCCACTGCATAGCTTATTAGACAATGCTTGCGGCTAACTATTAAAGGTAAGATGAGGCAGGTTGTTCAGTGAACATTTTGGTCAAACATCTGCTGCTGCACTGCATGCCTGCAGAGTTTGTGTATTCCGCCAGATTTATACTGCCTAATACAAAATCTGATACATCCTCTAATGTTTCACACAGATTCACGTCCATGCAGTACTGGGCAGTTCAAGTGTAACAACAACCGCTGCATCGCGCAGGCCTGGCGCTGTGATGGTGACAACGACTGTGGAGACAACAGTGATGAAGACCAAGAATACTGCAGTAAGGACTGCAACATTCAATCTCTATAAGCTGGTCCCTGGTTTGAACTGCACATGCACAGTGTTACATTTGTACATGTGCATGTACATGTATATATTGTGGGTAGTATGTCAAATTTGAAGACCTCTGATAAACAATTATGTCAAAGTTGAAGAGGCCTTTACCTTTGACCTCATGCATGCATAGTTGAAGCTGTGAACTGGGTTATTGTCAGGCTCTTCTCTTGTTGCAATAGCCATGGAGTTTTCAAGCTCTTTTTTCAAATGTATTACAGACCACTCCTCTAGTCTAAGAGAATCGTTTAAACCAGGAATGCAAAACACTGCAAAAATCTCCTTTTCCCCACTAACCGTAAAATTAGGTCTCAGTGAAGTAAAATTGACGTTGTGTACAGACTGTTGGATTATAATTGTATAGCACTCAGCATCATCATACCTATTTCCAACACAGGTACACGTACATGCGGACCCGGCCAATTCACCTGTGCAAATGGCTTATGTGTACCTGACACCTGGGTATGTGACTGGGACAACGACTGTGGAGACAACAGTGACGAACCTGCAGAGACTTGTCGTGAGTTCAGACCCATCTTATGATTATTATGATATTGAACTAAGAATTATACACTGTGAGCAAACTACATGATAACCTTTATGAAGGTTAAACATCCAAATAGGTGTCAAAAAGACATTTCAATCCCTATAACCAAATGATATAAAGTCAATTACTTCCAGCCTTTTTGAGTGACATCCATCACTCTTCTTCCTTCTTGTGATATTGGAAAGAGTGAATCAGATGGATGTCACTCAAAATGTTTGGAAGTAAGTTGTAGAGATTGATTTGTCTTTTATCACATAAAGCAATCAAGCACAAAGCTTTTAGATATAGCATTTCCAATTGTGCTTTGGGAACAATGATGAATGACATCTTTGGTTTCATCATTTCGCAATTCTGTTTAGTAGTATCATCAATCCTTTGTCATTTGGTACAGTACAATGTGTAGTGTACTATGTATAATCTTGTACAAAGCTTTTAGGGAGGGCTTTAAGCTCAGATCTTTTCCCCGGCACTGTGAGTGTGTTATCATTTATGATAATGTTAACTTTCATATCCTATCTGTACTG
>NC_049996.1:12873554-12904433 GCF_000003815.2 Branchiostoma floridae
AGATACATTGGGTGCCTTTATGCAACCAAGTGGGGGCTGATTATGCATGTGGTTGGTAAAGTGGGGGCTGATTAGAGGTAAAGTGGGGGCTGATTAGAGGTAAAGTGGGGGCTGATTATGATGTGGTGGTAAAGTGGGGGCTGATTATGATGTGGCTGAGGTAAAGTGGGGGCTGATTATGATGTGGTTGGTAAAGTGGGGGCTGGTTATGATGTGGCTGAGGTAAAGTGGGGGCTGATTATGATGTGTTGGCTGATTATGATGTGTTTGAGGTAAAGAGGGGGATCTACAATATATGTTCTAAGAATCATTAGTAACAATATAATGCCATAGAGATTAAAGGGAATGTTTGTTGTGCAGAGTCGATGACGTGTGCACCAGGAGAGTTCCGCTGTGATAACCACCGCTGTATTCCCGCCCGCTGGCACTGTGACTACGACAACGACTGTGGAGACAGGAGTGATGAGACTGGCTGTCGTAAGTACTGTCTGTGGTCTGTAGGTAATACAAGGAGGATGGAAGCTTTCTCTTGCTTTGCATAATCATGTACAGTGTCTAGGAAAAAACATAAGTTACAGATCAATTGAAGTAACAGAACTACATAAAAGTAACTAAAGAGAGACATTACATTTTACATTCACAACCTCATTGTTCTTCGTTTGTTGACATTTACTGATAATACAAATATATTTATCTGAACAGCACCGAGGGAGTGCAGTGAGAGTGAGTTCCGATGTGGGAACGGGCGCTGCATCCCGGGCAGGTGGATCTGTGACCACGACAACGACTGTGGTGACCAATCAGACGAACAGTCATGTGGTGAGTAGTGAATTTGCCACATACTGAAGACTTCATCTTCCAGAACTTTTTCATCTTTAAACCTGTTTAGACCTGGTAATAAGGCAGTCTTGCTTCTGGAAATTTGTGCTTGTGTGTAAATAGTTAACTTACTAGAATATACTATATAAGAAGCAGATTGGCAGGAAGTCAAAGGCCAGACTTGCTGGAGTGACAGGAAGTAAGAGTTCAGAGGTGGTAGAACTAGTCATTTATCAGACATGGTATATTTCTGAGAGCATTGTGATATCTGATTAAGGCTATTAGTAAGTAACAATAAAAAGATAGAAACATTCGTCTGTTGTTTTCCGCCTAGAAACCCAGAGTTGTGCTCCAGACCAGTTTGAGTGCCAGAGCGGCCACTGTATAGACCAGAGGTTCGTGTGTGACGGGGATCGGGACTGTCGAGACTCTTCTGATGAGTTCAACTGTCGTAAGTACTCTAGCAGCTTTGTTGCGAACAATTAAGTTTAACTCAAACATTGCAAAGGTTAACAAAATGTTTCTTTTCTTCATGGCAGATTTACATTGTATCTCAGTTTGTAATATGTTATTACCTTACTGTCCACAAGCAAACATTACAGGAAACAAAGGTTTTTGATCTTGCTTTGTTTATTGATGTTTTGTCATGCCTTTTCCTTTAGACATTGTTAATGGCACCTCATATGAGGATGAACTGAGCTGAACTGAACTTTTCCTACCTCAACAATGTATATCTTAAGGCTAATTAGCTTCAAAATTTTCCAGCTTATACAATGCAAATGTCACATAGCACCAATTTCTTTAAATCAATATTTAGAAAATAGACTGTACATTCATACAAGAGAACATGGTTTTTGTTCTATTGTGTTGTCGGCTTAGTAAATCATTAATAGAATGGACCTACATGTACATTTGTATGACTAAAATTTTCACATTCACTAACTAATGTTGTTAAATTTCAGCCACCAGATACCCAGACGGTAGCTACTGCCCTGCCAACAAGTTTGAGTGTGCCAACACCATCTGTATCCCCAGAACATGGCGCTGTGACGGGGATGATGACTGTGGGGATGGGTCAGACGAGACAACACAGATTTGTTGTAAGTTCACAAGATGTACTTTTTTCTATATATATATATATTGTCCAAATCCCATACAACATGTAGATTTGCAAATCTCACTTTGAAGTAGCCAGTGGCCATGTATTTTCTTTATTCAATGGTGATGAATTGTTTAGTTTGAAGATTAAAAAGCCTCTTGGTCATATCTATATTCAGTGTTCCTCATTGGTAATCAGAAAGCCAATCAAAGGCTCCAAATCAGTTTCAAACATGCCAAGGCTACTAATTGGTTTAGGGTGGTCCAATCACAGGGTTCTTCACCTGGCTTCTGTAGTATGGTTAGAACCACCCAGTAACATAAGCACTGGTTTGTGCACTGTTAGAAGAAGAAGAAGAAGCATCTTAGGTAAATGTTTTCTTTTTCTTGGATTTCCCCTGCAGACCAGATAGACTGTCCGGAGGACACCCGGTTCAGGTGCAGCAATGGTCCCTGCATCCCTCGCTGGAAACTCTGCAACCTCAGGGACGACTGTGGAGATGCCAGTGATGAGAACAACCACACAATATGTAAGTAAATATATGATATCAGTTGAAACTTTGCATGTGTTGTTACAATGAATCTTAGAATGATTCAACTGGACAGTGAAGGTACTTTTAGTTGCCAAAATGTTTTCACAGCAATGCCATGATTGTAGGCCTTTTTGACTGATATATCATTCTGTGACACAAGGTACAAAGTGAATAATTACAGATTCAAAAGTTCTTGACTAACTTTATTTGCAAGGAACAGACAAGAAGTTTACAAAAATATTTCAGGGAGGTATGATAAGATCTTCAATTTTTTTTTAAATGTTGTATATCATTTGCATGATGGAAAGCCAAAGTCAACAACTTTATTGATGTTGCATTTGATTTTTAGAGATATGATTTTGACCAGTGTGTGGTGTTTGCTTGTCTACAGGCCAGCCCACTCGACAGAACTGCAGAGACGATGAGTTTAAGTGTGAGAACCACAACTGTGTGGCCAGCACCAAGCTGTGTGACAACGCTGACGACTGTGGAGACTTGTCAGATGAGCGCGGTTGTAGTAAGTATATCTTGGTGGACAGAACTTTTCCTGTAACAGTTGTACATGGTGTATACTGTACAACACCGTTTTTCTTTGAATTGAATTAATCGTTCATAGATAAAACTAATAGTCTTGTAATAAAATAATAGCTTGCTATACATATACATGATAGTAGATAAAATCGTTTGCATCTAATTTTCTCTCATTTACATCCAAGTTTTTTTTTTCATTTTATTTACAAGCTGACAAAGGAGATATGTTGAACGAAGGTTTATTTTTTTCTTAACCATAATTTGTTATTGTTTTGTCATAACAACTTGTCATTAGTTATTAAATCTTGTTTCTTCTTGCATGTGCTGATATGAAAATTACATACTTCTGAAACAGAATAGTTTGCTCTGGATTTTACCATTGAAAGTTTTTGTATTTTTTGCCTGATTTCATACTTAAGATCCTTCTCCCACGAGATACCAGCATAGCAACTGAATATTTACAATTTCTCTTTCAAACCAAAGCAAAAAACCAGGAGTGCTGATGAAAATGAAGGATAGATCATGAACGTTTTTGCAAAGCACATGAAAGCATACAGGACTGGTACAAAATCTAAGAAAAACAATATGGAAATTTAATATTGTACACAAACTAAAAGAAATTTTGCACTTTTCATTGTAGACAGTAACAATGAGGAGAGGAATGAGTGTACGGATGGAGACCACGGCTGTGAGAGGAACTGTACAGATATCCTGGGTGGTTATGTATGCTCCTGTGGGCCTGGTTATACCATCTCTGCTGTGGACAGCAAGTCATGTGCAGGTCTGTAAGCTTTGTAAATTCTCTGCTTTCATTTCATTTATCTTTAAATGTGGTAGGTCAAGTTCTGTCTTGTTAAACACAGAATGTGTGTACATAATAACTAATGAATAGGTGGACATATCAACTATTTAGTATAGGTGCAGAAAAGAACCGGTGTGTTACATATGCTGTAGAATGATTATGCCAGCTGTACAGATACAGATACAAATACAGATGCCATGCTGAAAATGGTAAAACATTTTCTTTGATCTGCAAATTCAAGAAAGTGGTGGGGGTGGCCCGGGAATGGTTTCATTTTTATTAAAGAAATAGTAGGTGCATAGCCTTTCCTTGGAATTCAAAATAGCTAAAGGTTAATGAAAGCAGTAGTGAAAGTGTTTGCCCTTTTTTTATGACAGTACATCAGTTCTGTATTGGCTTACTCAATATTAATACTTGACATGACCTTGTGTTCCAGATGTGAATGAGTGTGAGGTGTTCAGCAGCTGTCCGCAGGGCTGCAGGAACAACAAGGGCTCGTTCCGCTGTGTGTGTTCCCGCGGCTTCAGACTGGAGGAGGGTGATGTGCCCATCTGTAAGGCATATGATGGTAGGTCAAAACAGAACTATTCTAGACTGTTTCTCAAGTATCAGTATCAAGTATCAGGAGGCATCTAACATTGTCAACAAAGTTGTTTTGTCTTATTGTTCTATTATTGTAGAATCATTGGAGCTTCAGTCCCAATGTAAATTATTTCATGTTGCAGTCATCACTGCAGCCTTCTCGCAACAGTGTACCTAACTGGTGGCAGGGTGGTCTTGTGGTAAAGTTATGCTGACTTAGAATCCAAAGTATCTGGGTTTGAATCCCTTGCAGACCCCAATTGCAGTTGTGCCTATGGGAAAGGCACTTGACACTTGGTTTTTCATATGACTCAGGTAAAAATGAATTAACTAGCATCAGTTGGGAACATCCTGATTGCCGGACATAAAGCCAGGGCATGGTATTGGAAAGTGAAGCTCATCCTTCTCCTTCAACCACCTTTTACCTCCCCAACCAAAGTTAGGTACAATTTTTGCACCTGGATGTATGAGAAAAGTTGTTTTTAACACAACATTTATATCTGTACTTCCAGGTGAGGCGAAGTTTGTGATTTTCAGCGATGGCCCAGAAATGAGGAGGTATTACCCCGAAGGTGATGAGAGGGGAGAGTACAATGATCTAATCATCGGGGAACGACGAATCACAGCCATCGATTACGACTACAACTATGCCACTATGTCCAGTCGTAAGAAGAGGGATACTTCTGATGGAAGTGCTGGTAAGAATACAGTACTTTGTGTGCTTGTAAAGGTCAACTGTGATCCAATATGTTTTAGGGCTTCTT
The DNA here is from genome assembly GCF_000003815.2 of Branchiostoma floridae. Classification (NCBI taxonomy): domain Eukaryota; kingdom Metazoa; phylum Chordata; class Leptocardii; order Amphioxiformes; family Branchiostomatidae; genus Branchiostoma; species Branchiostoma floridae. The sequence goes on from NC_049996.1 coordinate 12,878,684, forward strand.
CTTTTATATCAGTAGGGGGGGACATTAGTACAAACTTTTTGAAATACGCATCCTAAAATATGGAGATGATCTATCTAAACACAAAAATCACAAAAATTAGGCAATTGTAAAACTCTAACCCCCCTGTACATACCCCCTGAAGTTTGGATACCCCCCTCGCCATGTACTTGTGTGACATTGCTATCGTCTGCAAGCACTGGCTGCATTACTTCAGTTCTTTTTGCACAATTTGGGTTATTAAATGATGCAATTACACTCCAAGATACCTTTCCATAAGGTTTTGGCTTAATATTCTTAGTTGTCATGGCAACAGGGCAGCAGGTATTGGGGCGAATTTTCATTATTTAGCCAAAAACAGGGAAGTCACGGTAGGGCAGTAATTCGGCAAGTGCTGAGAATAAGAAAGAGTACCCAAATCAACTACAGAGTATCTTTATCTTCACAAGAATACTGGTAAAATTTTCAGAAACTCGATGCCAAGGAATTGGGCAAGTTCAAAAAGAAACATTGTTTCATGGTTACAAAAACACGGTTTTTTTGCCAAGCTTAAAACCAGTGTTTTTGTATATGTGTCGTGAAGTATGGACAGAAAAGCAACAGTTGACTGTTCTCTCTACTACTAACCTCTCTTGTACAATGTACATACTATATCCAAGGCTCGAAATACTTTTTCCTGCATACCTGCACTGGTGCAGGTAACATTGAAAATAGCCTGCACCAGGCAAATTTTACCTGTACCACTCTGAATTTTTGAAGTATAGTTCATACTAAAATTGTTCAGGAACCATTGCTATTTTTTCTTTTCTACAGAATATTACTTAATATAGGTGGTAGTCGTAACATTCAATGCAGCTAATATTAATCCACGTACACCTACATCATATGACGTTTATGTATAAAAACCTAGTATTTAGTTGGGACCAGTGAAGGTTAGGTTCAGGTAGACATAAAAAAATACCTGCACAGCTCCAATTTTACCTGCACTAACCTGTATATGCCCCTTACATGGACCAGTGCAGGTTAGGTGCAGGTAGACACCAGAAATACCTACACAGCTTCAATTTTACCTGCACTAACCTGCATATACCCATTACATGGACCAGTGCAGGTTAGGTGCAGGTAGATACCAGAAATACCTACACAGCTTCAATTTTACCTGCACTAACCTGTATATACCCAGTACATGGACCAGTGCAGGTTAGGTGCAGGTAGACACCAGAAATACCTGCACAGCTCCAATTCTACCTGCACTAACCTGTATATACCCAGTACATGGACCAGTGCAGGTTAGGTGCAGGTAGACACCAGAAATACCTGCACAGCTCCAATTCTACCTGCACTAACCTGTATATACCCAGTACATGGACCAGTGCAGGTTAGGTGCAGGTAGACACCAGAAATACCTGCACAGCTCCAATTCTTAAGCTCTTCTTCATTTCTCTTCCAAGCTATCAGAATGTCTGGTATCCTGCCTCCTTTCCTGACTTCTCTACTGTACTGTCTAAACGATCCGGGTTCTTTTCTCTTTTTCAGTACCCTTGTAACTTCAGATTGGTAATTACATGGTTACCACTTGGACAATGGCACTACAGACTTTTTCTTTCCTTGTCTGTTGGAACATCTCCTTAGAGATAAACCCGAAGGCTGCATCCTTTACCTGCAGGAACAGTGCTCGAAATACCCACTTGCACACTTGAAAATGCATTTTGGTTTGAGCAACGTAAGTCGTAATTTTAAATTCAGGTAGCGCAGTGCGCAACCTGAAATTTTTCAGTTGGAACACAACTTTCCCCCACCTACATTCTTAAGTATTTATTTCTTGATAGAAAACATAAGTTACACGTAACTACAGGGGTGCCTAATAGGGGTGGGTAAACAGTACAGGAAATTCAGGTTCATGCAGGTCTGGTTCAGGTCCAGAGGTTCGGACCTGAACCTGGACCTGATTCAGTATGTGAAAACTTGTGATACTCAAAACAATGGTCCATTTCGCTACAAAGAAATCTGTTTTGCAGAGTATTTGAGTACCACTGGCATTTTAAAATCCTACAAGGCTAACTGCCTCTGTGCGATTGAGTGTAAAAATTGGTAGAAATGACTACAGACTATACTATAATATACCTGTAGCCCGTTTCGTCAAATTTTGAGTTTGGATCAGTCCATTTTTGCCATGGGGGTGATTTGGAATAGTCCATATTTGCATGGGAATTGCATTTGGAGGTTCAGATATCCACAATGATCTCTCCTGAAGTCAAATATTCTGCCAAGGATGCCAAAGTACAATTTCTAAGGCATTAAGCGTGTTTGGTAGTATAGCGTTATACTAGTTCAGTACATTGTCAACTTAAAAACTTCAGGGGGCATGTACAGGGGGGTTAGCAATAAAATATTTTCAAAATTTTTACATTTTCATATTCAGATGGACCGTCTCCATATTTCTAGGGGCGTATTTCTTCAAAAACTGCATTTTTGCAAAATAGTGTCCCCCCCTAATATCAGATGGGAAAGTTTGGTCTAGCCAACTGCTGCCTACCCCTGTGTCAGGGATCCCAGCAGCAGTATAATCAAATACTGGATACTACTATACTACTACTATATGTATGTAGTAAACTGTCCCTCATTGGGTCAAAAAGGCATTGACAGACCAAGTACAAACAATGTGAATTGTAATTTACCATCAGGTACAGTTATATCGGTGTGAATGTCATGTACAAATGTAGCACTGGAGACAACTATGTTGGTGTGAACGTCATTCAGCACCAAGGACATGAATGTCAGCTATAGGGACAGCTGTGTCAATGTGATTGTCATTCAGCACCAGGGACTGTTTTATCTGTGTTAATGTCATTCAGCACCAAGAATATCTGTGTAAATGATAAAGTCATTCAACACTTAAGACAGCTATGTCAGTGTGGATGTCATTCAGCACCAAGGACAGCAATTTCATGTGAAAGTGATTTAGCAGTATACAGGGCCAGAAAGGACAATAGCTGCCACTGTTTAAATGACAGCCAACATAAGAAAAAACTGTTGCTGTGTGATTGTTGTTTAACATCAGCATTCCTCCAGACTTTGACATACTAAGTAAATTCTTGTGTCCCTCCCCAGGTCTGGTGTACTTCTCTGACACCTCAGCAAAGACCATCAAACGTGCGTCCCTCCCCACGGACCCCGCCCACCTTGGTATCACCCAGGACCTGGGCATCTCTGGCCTGTCTGAGCCAGATGGCATTGCTGTGGACTGGGTCTCTGGGTAGGGCAAGCTTTTGTTTTTCGTTTTTGGCCACACCTCAGGGGTGGATCCAGTAGGTTTATATTTCTCTTCTTGGCAAAGGCAGTGATTGTCTATACTCACTATTACAGCTGTTTGTGTATGATTGCAACAAGCTTTATCTTGATTCTCATGTTATTTGTATAGTTGCATCAAGTTTTGTCTTGATTCTTGTCTTATGAGTATGGTTGCATCAAACTTAATTTTGATTGTTGTTTTGTTGTTATGAAGAGTAATAATGTCATGGCATATAACTGCAACATCATTCTAATCCAATTTTACATCCAAATTTATCTGTTACCCTTGGTTTTTGGAAGGTATAAAGTTAAGTCAGTTGTTATCTTGGCTTGTACTGAAGTTTTCCTGTGGCTCCTCTGATAGCCTCCTGTACTGGACCGATGCCGGCACCAATAAGATTGAGGTATCCATGCTGGACGGTCGCTACAGGAAGACCCTCGTCAGTAACAACCTGGATAGACCTGCAGCTATCGTTGTCAACCCTGAGAAGGGGTAAGTCACCCATTCTTTAACATGTTCATGTGTGCAAAAACTCTCATGGTGCCAGTATGGTGAAGGAGACGGTCATTTATTACCATTACTTATGACACAGTCATAAGTTACAAGTTTAACTGTTAAGTTCATGATTTAATTATTAGAGATTTATACTAGTTACTTGTGTAATTCATATTCAGTTGGACAAATGAATGTAGCTGTATGTTGTAATCTGTACTTATCACTTAACAGAAGTAATTAATCCAGATCTTTTGAACTGCTTTTTTGAGTGCAATGTTGGTCAAAGAGTGCCTACTGCAGATACTTGATTGCAGCTACAATTGAATGTATAATGCCATGAATATCATTTATCTGGTCTTGTGGGACATCTTTTATTGTCCAAAGTTGCTTGCAATAGAAAGCAAACATTTCCAGAAAAACTGTATGTTCCCTGGCTTTGTGTCCTGATTAAAAGCCATTAAACTCAATGGTACAGGGAAATTGTAGTATGAGACCTTAGAGATGTAATGAGTTGTATGTTTCCAGTATGATGTACTGGACAGACTGGGGAGCCGTGCCTAAGATAGAGCAGGCCTGGCTGAACGGTGAGCAGAGACGAGTGGTGGTGGGCACGCAGCTGGGCTGGCCAACAGGGCTGACCATCGACTACACAAACAACCACCGCGTGTACTGGTGCGACGCCAAGGAAAATGTCATCGAATCTATCAACTGGGACGGCACAGACAGACAGATGGTGCTTAGTGGAGGTGGGTCCAGTTGATGTAACAGTTGATGATTATGGTAAAATGTAGGCTTTCTTTGTCTATGCAAAAGCTTTCTTTCAAATTGTAGATGGCAACTTTGATGTAACTCCTTCCAACAAGATGCACAACTGAGACTTAGACCGTTTCCTTGGTCCTCAGACATTTGAAATAGTACAAGATAACAGATCAAGTTCAAAACAGAGAGCTGGGAGGAAGATTTGAATCTATGTTTTTATGTTTTCATGCACTTAATCATGTATTTATTTCTGTCAATCCAAGAAGCAACAAATTAAGATTGGTGTATCCTTAAGATTGCAGGGAATTTTGTACAAGGTTTCCACTATTATGGGCTCTGACAAGCTGTCAATCAATCAAAATCACCTTAGCATTTTCTTCAGGCAAAGCAGATTGTCTGGTTAGAGGAAGACATGCCCACAAAAGTGGAAACCTCAGCCCAGTTTGACTGAGACTCCCCAAGATAACATTATACTGTATGAACTGCAGGCTAGGCTCTGTTTAGGAGAATGACTATCCAATGGAACTAGTCACCTGGAATCTGCAACAGTTACTCAACAGTTAACTGGTGTTTAACTTTAGGTCTGGAGAATCCGTTCCGCCTGGACGTGTTTGAGGGAGAGCTGTTCTGGACCACCCAGACTACAGGCAACATCTACCACCAGGACAAGTTTGGCCGAGGGGTGAAGGTCCTGCTGCAGTCAGGCATCAACCTCCCCACAGACATCAAGATCCACCAGAAACTCAGATATGACCAGGAGGGTAAGGACGTGTAGTGTTCTGGCTATGAAGGGTACTTCTGTTAGAGTAGTTCACATCTTCCATTGTTAAGTACGCATGCATGCGAAAGAAGTCTGGACGTAGTCTGGACTTAGGGACTCAACCTGGATAAACTTTATTTTGTATACATGTGTGTCACTGTGTGTGTGAATCTTTCCCTAAGTAAAGCCGCACAAAGGCCAATTAAAAACTTCTGCACATTTCAAGTGGCATCTATCACTCTTCTTCAGCATCACCAGATGAACTGGCAGAACAAATCATTATTAACTGGAAAAAGGGATTGAACATGACTGAGTCACTAAAACAAACATAGGACCATTTAATTTCTTTATCCTGAACATGTATTGATTTCGAGTATCAGATAGCTTTTGATATCAGGAAAATGTTTAGTAAGTTTGGTCCCCCTAGCAGCTTGTTCTGGAACTGCAGGTTCATGTTAACTGTTTGTTTCCCTTACCAGTGAGCACGAGGTGTAAGGCGAACGTGTGCAGCCACATGTGCCTACAGATCCCTGACGGATACCGCTGTGTGTGCCCGGATGGGTCCGACTTTGTACCTGGGAGCCAGACTCAGTGTGATGCAGGTAGGTTAACCATCCAAATGTCACTGTATACGGTGTATTAGATGCATTGTAAAAGGCTGCTCTAATCTAGCTAACATCTAAAAGATTAATTGTTTGTTGAATGAATACTTGTTGTGTCAAACGGGTTCAATCCATTTTTGAGGGCCTGCAAAGCCATTTGATATAACACAGTATAACAAGGGAAAGCTTGGACATTCCCATAATGCCATGTTAAAAGAAGTATAACATCGAGCAGATTATAATTGGACTGAGCAGAGCACTTTGGATTAATGCTTGTAGCTTTTCACAGACTACACCTATATATCAGATATTTTGTGAAAATGTATATTGAAAGGTAATTAATATGTAGAATGCAATTAGATTTCTCTAGGAACAAAGGTTTCCAGAATTCTGGCTAAGGTTCCCAGAATTCTCCAGAATTCTGGCTCAGGTTCCCAGAATTCTCCAGAATTCTGGCTCAGGTTCCCGGAAATCTGCAGAATTCTGGCTCAGGTTCCCAGAATTCTGCAGAATTCTGCAGAATTCTCCAGAATTGACTTTGTTCCTGGAGACACCTAATTACATATTAATTACCTTTCAATATACATTTTCACAAAATATCTGATAAATAGGTGTAGTCTGTGAAAGGCTACAAGCATTAGTCCAAAGTGCTCTGCTCAGTCCCATTTTAATCTGCTCGATGTTGTATATATTTCTTTCGTAAACTGTTGATTTGGAATTGGCTGAGTAGTTAATACATGTTAGTGATGGTCTCTCATGGGTGCCAGAGCATGGTCATGGCTAGGGCTAGGACTACATGCACAGCTCATATGGACATTTGACAACTGTGCAAAAACACTTGCTGCACTCTTGAAGATCTACATAGAGCAGTGGAAGATAGGGAGGGATGGAGGGAGATCTTGCATATCTGAGACACTACCTTGACAAGATAATGGGTACATGTAGTTGATTAGAATTTCTCCAGTATTTACAGGTATGTCTGTTTTGCAGCTATTTCGGAGCCCATTGACCCCCCTCTTGTCTGCTCCTGTGTGAATGGAGGAGTCTGTGTCATCAGCCAGGGGATACCCAAGTGCAAGTAAGTTCAATCTTCAACTTAGCAACAAGAATCACCAATTTTGCACGCATCAGTATCATCGCATCTTTTGTTGACTTATGATGTGTGAAAAACTTGTTAAGGAAGACTAAATGTGTGAGACTTCAGTATACATGTACACACAACTACACATATTGAAAGGCACATAGACACAACTGTCCTTTTGAATGAGTGACATTAACATTTATATAGCTGTCCATGGTGTTGAATGATATATTTATTTGTCCTTGTAGCAAAATGACATTCACATTGATAAAGCTGTCTCTATAGCCGAGTAGCATGTACACAGCCAGTACTGCCCATGGTACTGAATGTTGTTCGCACTGACATCTTAATATGTTCTGTGCAGTTGTCCGAAGGGATACCTGGGAGATAACTGTGAGCTGGGAGCCTCCAGCAGTGGGCCACCGGGAGCTGCAAGTAAGGATGAATTGATTCTATAAGAAGAAACATGATTTTACAGTCAACACTGTGTAGTATAAAAACAGCACTTTGGGAATTGTTAGAAAATGTGCAGTATACCCAAACCTTGATACTCTTGTAGTCTGCATCATGTGAAAAATTGAGATTGCTACACATTCAAGCTTCATGTGACATTGTCATGTGATTTTGTATGCCAATGTTGAAACTTTGTGTTACAGATGTTGCTGCAGTTGTGGTTCCCTTGCTGCTGATCTTGATCATAGTTCTGGCTATCGTCGGTTTCTTCTACTACAAGAGAAGGTGAAGATGCTTTATATTATAACTTTTAACATGGAATTAAAATAACTTTCATATTCAAATAGCCCATAAGTATAATCTAGGCAATCACTCAACTCTATCAATGTTTTGTCTCTTTCCCCAGAGGAGGGACCCTGCCCCAAATGCCTCAGTTCTCAGATATCCAGCTTCCCAGGCCCAAGATGCCTGACATGTGAGTATGACAAGACATCTGCTGGCCTGTTTTTCACAATCATCATTATGTCATTTCTAAGTCCTTTACATGTAAGGACTAGAAGTTCTAGTAGAAGGGAAATCTATAATTTGGAAGTATTGTTAAGAAGAAGCACAATGATAAGGTTTTGAAGAGGGACTGAGGAGCAGATAGGGATACTGGTATCAAACTTTCATCAACAGTTTTTATCCGTCATTTTAGAAATAAATTACTTTGAATGTACAAACTACTAAGGCTAAACTTTGCCTCATCTTGCATTTCCTTCTGCCAAATCAATAATAGATATAATCAAGACATTTCTGTAAATGTTTTATAAAACCACCCCATCATCATCATCATCATCGGTCGACGTGATCAAATGTAGACATGTTCGCACATGTCTACACACGACGGGGTTATACCGCCCCTTACGGGGTGACATACCCTTTCGTAGGCTAATTACAAGACGGGGATGCGCCAGGTCTCCCGTCCGGGTGAATGATGTAATTCACCATGTGGCTGACACGAGACAAAGGTTCGCCAGGCCTCCATCCGGGTGATTTGAAGTGAATCACCGACTCCCGACAGAAGGATTTGCACCAACGCACACCGCACCATCGCACGTGTGGGGGTTCTTTAACGTGCATGGGGTATGGCTCTCCCCATACACGGGACCTCCATTTAACGTCCTATCCGAGGGACGACTCATTTTTCACTTGAGTAAAGTGAGGAAAGTCGTGTAAAGTGCCTTTCCCAAGGGCACAAGACCGGCATCACGGTAGGCGGATTCGAACCGGCGACCTCTCGATCACGGGCCGAATACAATACCACTGTGCTACGCGGCCCCACAAAACCACCCCAATGGGGTGACTAAATTGGGATAATTGGGAAGTAAATGTGACTATGCAGAATGTCTTTTTGCAAATTTTTCCTCAGTTTTCACTCTCGAATCAAATAATAGACTTCTAGAGGGTGTTATCCATAACTTTTAAGTTGATATGACCTAGGTCTGTAAGGTTTTCATACCTTATTCAGTTCTGTGATGAACCATTTTTCTACCCCTGAAAATCTGACCATCTCCCTCTCTCTTCCTTCACCCTGTCCTCCTGCTGACTCAGGGGTGGCTTCGGTTTCAGCAAACTGCCTCGATTCTCTGACCTTCCCAAGCCCAATGTCAAACTGCCGTGGCTGTAAGTATGCTGTACCCTGTCCTGTACTCAGCTCTGCCTGCTCGAGTGAGGTAGCATGGAGTCCAGTCTTGTTCGTTTTATAGTCTACTTCCAATGTTCACTACCCTGCCATACAAAGAGAACTAACAGTATTTTACTGGACATGCAAATTTTGCTGGTAGTTGTCTCTGAATCAAAATAATCGGTCAGGAGAAAAATGCTGCTTGGTGATTGGACTAGCAGTGCAGCAGGGTCATCCAATCAGTAGCAGATGTGCTCAGTGCACTTGAGTTAGCTCATTACATGATGTCATTGTCAAATCCTAAAATGGTACCAACGACCCATAGTCTTGTTGGTGGGTAGTGACAAGTGGAAGCAGACTTCAGCAAACAAGGCTGGGCTCCGCGCTACAAGTTAGGGCCCATCCCAGTCACATTCGTCATATGATTATAAACTTATTAAGTAGGTCACTCATGGAATAATTGGGCATGTTTGCTATGAAATTAAGCAACATATTATAAGGAAAGGCTGTCTTATATCCTTGTTGGCTGTTGGTTCCCTCACAGACATCAGAATCAATCAAATGAGACATTGTCATTAGACATCATAGTTGGTCAATGTCATCTTGATGCTCAGGATGGAAGAACCTGGCAACAAGCTACACAATCATGAAGCATAATATAATGTTAGATGCAAGAAGGTTGTAGTGTAGATTTGATATGTTAGAAGCTACTTGTACAAAGTTCATCTATCCTGCAAATATTTGGAAGTCTGTGTTAATGAAATTAGAGAGACTATTTATACATGTAGGTTATAGTGCATGTAGTTACATGATTATTCAAGCTTCACAGAATCATTCTGAAAAAGGAATGATAACGCTATTTTTTTGCGATGTTTTCGTACAGCTTCAAGTCAGGGATAATAGGTGGTAACGGCACCACAGGAGGAAGTGTCTCATTCCGGGATGGAACAAACGTAGAGCTGGGCACACCGTCCTACATGGGCTACGATGATCAGGAGGCTTTAGGGCCGGTAAGCTTGTTATATCTCTTATGTTTGACCAAAGTCAATCAACAGCATGGTTAAGTGTATGAGAAATGTAGTTGAACCCAGTTGCTGATGCCAGTGTAGCCATGAGTCATCTTGGCTTTCATCGGACCCAAACCATAACATAACATACAAATTCTCCAAGTATCCTATATAATTACACCACTTCTGCCCTTTTGCAATAGTCACATATCTGCAGACGCACACCAAGACAAAGAAACATACTCACCATCTGATTGCAACATACACCTCCGGTTTCAACCATGAAGTAGTTGTCATCTAACCATTTGAACTGTTTGTGTTCCCCTTCAGCCATTGGACGGGATGGACGGGGAGAAGCCACCAATCACGTTCTCCAACCCCATGTACCAGGAGGCAGAAGGTGTGATGGTGGAGGCTGGGCCTCTGCCGGAGAAAACCGGTCTGCCTGCCGACGACTCTCCCGTCGCCCCTCCCCGGACCAAACAGACCCTGTCCCCGCCCCCCGCCAGCCCCCCTCCCGCGTACTCCTCCCGCGAGACCAGCCCGGCGGTCGATCGGGAGGACGACAAGGCGGAGCTGGTGACGGAGAGTAAGGCATGATGGGAAGGAAGGAAGACGTCTCCTATGCCAATGCTTGCTGTATAATCAGTGTTACCCATGACACAACCCACACAGAAAGAGCCATTTTTAAAACGATTGAACAATTCTTTTTGGCTTTGTTTTTACACTGTGTGGGGGACAAGAATTCTAAGCAATACTTGTTCTCGATAAGACTGAATTTTGGAAGAGATCCTAAAAGCTTCTGATGTATGTAATTTGTTTTTGACTGAGGAGTTTTAAAGAAAAGATTCAGGTTTTTAGTGTTTCCATTTTTTGTCATCTGTCTAAGAAAGTGACATTTTTTTCTCCAAAAAAGGACCAAATTGAAAGTTCTTGTTTTCAGGCTCACAAAACACAATGATTTTCAGACTTCAGGCTCGACTGCAGAGTTTTTGACTTACAAACATCAGAAAACATTGACAAGATGACACAAAAAATGTATGTCACAACATTCCTTACTTTACATGTATGTGTTATCAATTATTACTTGAATAGATTGCCTGACCATTTTGCATCTTGTGCTGAAAGTAGGAACATGGCTTATTGAAGCTGAGCATCAACCCTCAGAGGAAAAAGTTACTGTTAAGTCCAATCGTTACTTCTCAAAGCACATACAAAATGTTTTCAGATTTTGTTTTTCATCAAAATGTGCATAAAAGCATGCTTTAAGTGTGGGGCTTGGCATTCCTGCAACACAAGACATGGTTTTTGTAGCATTGTTTTTTTTTATCTCACCAACCTTGGAGCTGGATAGATAGCAGCATTTGGAGCTGAACTATACTGTGAGCAGGCATTGGTCACCTTAATCAGGCGTTTAAAAGCATTTTTTCAGTACCAAATCACTTATTCTGCAGACTTTGGACCATTCACATACATCCTGCAATTATTGTATGAACAGAAACTAAGGGCACTCTTGGGATAGTCATGTATGCATCCTGTGTAAAGGCTGATCCTTGTCAGTCATTTTTCTTGTCACGGCTAGCTTGAAAATGCTGTTACATCAAAATCTTGTGACAACCTACATGTACAACATATGTGACAACATAAATCATTTTTGAAATACATTTAGTGGGCCTGTTCAAAAAGATGTTCTCAAATTGCCCATCGCTGGTAACACCATAACCTTAGAAGAGTCAACTATACTAGGTCCTACAAATCACGGGACTCGGTATATTTTTATCTACCAAAATTCAACCTTCTAATTTGCATATTCTTGTGGGTACTTTAGAAACAGCAATGGTCCAATCTTGCTTCATTTATTATCCTCAATAGTGACATTCATTAAAAAAACATGATATGAAATAATTTAATGCAGTATGATAAATATAAAGATTTATATAAAGATATATCCACCCTGCCAAAGACATTCTAAATAAAGTTGTCAATCTAAACAAATTGCAATCAACTTGTGTTGATTAAAGTTGAATTTTACTTGTTCAGTATAATTTAAGAGCCATATCTACCAAAAATTTTCATGCTTGACAATTTTTATAAGAAAGTATCAATGGACCAAAGGAAACGATATAGCATGTGAATATGTTAATTGCAGAATTGAATATTTTTATAATGAGTATCATAAGAGAATTGTGTGGACAAATCATTAGGAAAGGTATGAATTAGGTGGCATCCTTTATAGGAAGGTCTTAAGATTTCTCCTTAACTCTTAGAAGTACAGAAATGAGGAAGATTGAAGAGGAAAGTTACATATGATACTGAACCGTCCAGACATACTATGATTTGTACAGAATGATTCTTAAGTATGATTTTCAAATTGTACAGTATTTGTATAATCCTATATCTGATTAAGTTGTTTTACTCTTAGTTACATGCACATTGGTACAAGCTATATTTGGAGCTGTACTAGGATGTTTTTGTTTACGTTAAAAAGCACATAGGAAGTTCAAACACTCATTTGTTTACTGATTTGACATATCATTTTTAGTGTTTCTAAGTGTCGTCTTAGCTTTTGTGTTTCTTACTTTGCTTTGAAATAGAACCTCTCAGATCTTGAACTTTTGTGTTGGCTATGTCTTGTGTGGTTGCCTTCCTTACAAGTGTGTTGTTTATATATTTGCTTGTTTGTTTACTTTATTTTACCATGGGTGTACTGTATATAAAAAGAAAGTACGTGAAGTACGAAGTTTGAGGTATAATGACCAATTCTCATATCATCTCCGGATTCCTGTCAAAATTTCAAAATCTGTGCAGTACCTTTTATGTGACGTCATTAACTGTACCTGTCAGTAAGCATTTAGACGATCCTCTGATTGGCTGGCGATTTAAAGCCACGCCCACAGAGTGGAAACCTCAGCCAGGTTTACCAGAGCCTCCCATGGCGCCGAGGCTCTGCGTATCCGACTATTAGGACTTGCAGGAATTTCCAGAATTGATTGATGACAAAACCATCAACGTCAGAAAACAATAATGACGTCATGATGTCCCAAGAACGTGACGTATGATCAGCATAAGGTGGAACACTTTTCCAACTAGTTCATATTACTTTTCTCAATGCTAGTTTATACTACTTATTTTGTAAAGCCGGGTAAGAAATGGCCCAATCTAGTCAAAATACATTAGGAACGTGCTGTCACGTGACCTGAGGGTCATCAATTATTTCGTAACAAACAGAATACGTCTCTCTATTGCGTTACCATAGCAACAAGGAAGAAAGGAGCTTACAAGAAGATGGTCTATTGGAAAGGAAAGACGTAATGTCTGTTGTCCACGGCAGACTATCGTGAATTGCTTCCTGTTTTTTCAGAAATCTACCAGGTCCTCAGTGTGTGTCTGTGATAAACTCACCGTAAAGGTAGGTGCTGGTTAGCCCGTGATACACATGCTCTCGCTGTCGGGCTAATACAGCCTCCTCCCCGGAAGCTTATGGCTTTAACTCAACGAAACTTTTATCTCAGCATTTGTTTGCAATGTAGCAATCTACGTCATGCAACTTACAATGGGGGAATACATTTTGCTGAAGTTCAGAAAAATAAGTTTTGAGAGGCAACGTTCTGGAACATGTTTGCAAAAGCAGTGTCTTCCAAATTGACGTTGCAAGTTTCATCGAAGAACAAAGCGTACCTGCCATGTTTCATAACTTTTCTTTGACCAAACTCTAACTGTGGACAATACCTTGTACATAACGTTTTGTTTTCCCTTTTTGTACCATTAGTATTATCCCAGCTTCTATGGCCCATGCGTTAACCATGGCGTTCTGTCCACAGGTGGTCATGTTTCTCCTGAGTTCTGAACCATTCATTACTAATCCATAACATGGAGTCCTCTGAGAGAGGAAAGCCTGAACAAAACTCTGACTCAGTTCTGGACATATCAGACGACAGGAGGGTGTGGATCGTCCCTGAGGACGAGTTTGACCCACAGTTTCTGGACGAGCTTCCGTTGGTCACGTTCCCAGAGCAGTCCGAGTGGATCGTGTCACCACCACATGCCGGACAGGATGGGCTGGCGTTCTGGATTCCTGTAAAATCCGACTCTAAAAACCCATCCGTCCCTGAGGCGTCGCCAAGAAAGACCGTTGAACACAAAGTCAAGTCTCCCCATTCCGTAATACGCCCAACTGTCCCTCCAACAAGGAAGCAGGGTTATCTACCGAAGGCTCTGGCAGGGGTTGTGGATACTCTATGGGTTTCTCGTGGCTGTACTGGGCACCCACCACCACCTGCGTTGCTAAGCGACACAACAAGACCGTTCGCGCCTCACTCATTTGAACGCCTGATACAGCTTGCAGATTACCAACGAGTCACGGCAACACCTCATGGAGACTGTATGTCAGGTGATGCAGAAACCCCTATGGTGAACCCAAGTTTGTCTCAGGCAGTTGCAGATATTGAGACAAACACAGGAGCTTCAGATATAAAACGACGCGCAGTAGAACCGGTTATTTGTACTCCGTCATAGTTTATTGTTCTAGAATGGCGTTACTTGTATTGCAGCAACTGAGTTGACATGGGTACAGTAAGACATCACAAAGTTTGGGAACAGTAGGTTTCTGCCAACAGTGTTTTTGTATTCATTTGATAACTATATTTCCACAGCAATAGGTATGTAGGGGACACATACAATACGGATACTACATAAAGGGTAGACTTGATCATGTACTTTGTGAAATCAAATCAATACAACCACTTTACCATACAAAGAGCAATAGCTTTCCTGTTCACGTATTTATAGCTTAGTGATGACGACATAGCCTGGACCGTCGTTCCCACCGTCTGTTGCGACCGTCTCGTTCCCAGCTGAAAACGACCCTCCGCCACCCCCGCATGCGTCACTCCAGTTGTCTCCCCTTCCCCCTCCGGAGTACCCCCCTCCCCCACCACCCCCTCCCCCATTCCCAAAGCTACCCCCTCCGCCGCCAAATCCTCCTTCGGCACCATTCACATACGGTTTTCCTCCTACACACCCTTTTATGTACGATTCGCCCCCTTCCCCGCCGTACGCTCCGTCTTTTCCACCGAAGTACTTAGAGCTCGCTCCTCGGGAGAGCAGACCCCCTCCCCCGCCGCCGACATTGTCCCTGTCCCCCTCCTTCGCGCCGTGTCCCTTCACCCCGCCAGTGAAGCTTGTCCCTCCCTTGGGCTGTACCCAGGGTTCCCATCGTGAGAGCCCGTCCCGTCGCACCGGGAGATCTGGGTCTCCTGGTGATTGCCACCCCCTCCCCCTCCGATAAAGATGAGCGGAAGATTGTTCGATGCCGGTGACAAACGTAACCCCCCTTCTTCCAACACCGTGACTTTCCTTGTCTCGGCTCCTTCCTGCCCGACTAGGATCTTTAGTAGTCGGCCTGTTTGGAAAGGAAGAAAAGACACGAAACTTTAGAAATGCACACTGCAGTGGCCCATGGAAACGGCATTTGGAGAGCGCAAATATTTGATACATCACTAGTCGTCCTTATTGTAGGATTTAGCAGAGTAACACGTTGTTTATCCCATAATCCTTTTCGGCTAAAGAGGCGCGGCACATTCTTTCTCGACAAGCATGGCGTCCTAGATCCATGTGTCAAACGTCACCGGTAAAACACTGGTACGTTTTCACGTCATCTTTTATTGTGTAATGGAATGTACTGAAGTGAGTGAAATGTTCAGGACCGAAACTAATGCATTATATATGGCCTGTCCTTGGTGCTGAAATGCAATGGCTTAACAGACAACACAGGTACGTTTACACTTAAAGGCTCGCCGTGTTATGAAATTTGATAACACAAATTGAGTGAAAGCTTGTTCAGGTCCGTCACTACAGTCATATCGTCATACTACTACTGTCCTTCGTGCTGAAATACTGTTTGTGATAGTTGATAAACATAATTTTTCTGGAAGTATCGTTATGGTGTACCTTTGATGAGTTGAAGGGAAGCCCAAATCACCGCACCTCTGCCTCTGGTCGTCTTGTTGTCAGCCTTCCCCCAACCTGCTGCCGCACCTGCCAACAGACCAAAGTATAACTTGACAATGACATACATCTTACTATGAATATGTGTAACGTTACTTATGTTTGCTCAGTATATGTTTACTTCGCATTGGTGTATTGACTTAAAAAATTATGGTCCAGCTCAGATTTTCGATAAAAAGTGAGCGCATCTGTTAAAACACCAGAGCATCACTTGACGCTGCTTTGTAGTCTTAGAGCCATGGAGAGTACGTCCTAGACTTATGATTTTATTACTTAATAGAAAGCACACGTTCTATTGGTGTATCACTAATTGCCGTTCTCTCATTGGTTGGACTGTTCATTGTGATGGACAGTCAGCTTCGACCCACCTGCGACTTCAAGAAGGTAAACTCCCGTAGCAGGCACCGTGAAGACCTGGACCCCGTCCCGTAAGTACACCATGTCCTCGTGGTCCTGTCCGCGGTAGTGGTCGCCCAGTGTGGTCGGGCCTAGGCGTCCCCTGGTCCCGAGGGTTGTGAAGCGAGCCGTACGGAAGGGAAGGTCGTCATCGTCTATGGAAAATGGATCCAGTCATTACCTTTAAGAAACGTTGTATCATTTGGCAAGGCAAAGTGAGAGATATTTCTGTTGGACATAGTCATACATTGTAGATATGCAGCCACTCGTTCATTGGCCAATCTGCTAATTGCCATACTGTCATTGGTTGAGCTATTATGTGTGATGTCGATAATACTTGTCATACCATATTTGGGGTTTCCGTCACGCGGACACCTGCCACCAGATTGACAGTAATGGCGTGGTTTTCTCAGGACGGCGGACATAGTGGAGTTGTCACCATCGCCATTGTTGTTGTTGTTGTTGTTGTTTTGATAGAAAATATCATACACCATAGTTGTACTATAGTGTCCCTGAGTCTGCTGATGAAAATATGACAAATCACTTTTAACTCGAAGATACATATTTATTGATATCATAAAATAAACATATTTCATAAATTCTAGCCTGATATTTCGAAACACATCAAAAAGAAAAAGGAGGAATAAGGATCATTGAAATACATTATAGAAATACGAAACAGCGAACGTTATTTCAATCACCCCTATTGAAACTATGAAATGGAATCGCCTTCATCAGTTCATTCAAGGCCAGCTGATGTATTTTCGCGTCCAGGCGTGACATATTTGTCAGGTCAAGTAGTTTTCCAGCCAGAAGAATTAAGATTTGTGAGCAATTTTAGTACTCTCGAAGCTTCGGCGTTTCTCAATAGTAAGGCATATGTTAACGTTACAAGCTGTCATCGAGAAGGGAAGTTTCTCGCGGCAAGGCAAGTCCGAAATTTTGTCAGATATTTTACAAAACAACAAAATGTATCAGCCCACAGAACGAATCGTACTAACAGTAACACCAGCGACACCTACCGTAAGGTCTGTGCATAGCACCATGCCGAGGAAGCACAGCGACAGGACAAGTCGAAGCATTTTCCTCCAGAACAGCCTCAAAACTCCGTACATTTTAAGCGAGCACGCACTGTTGACACCTTCGAGCTTGGCGACCCCGCCTATTAGAACTTTCACCTTTTACCTGCACACTCCTCTAACCGGTTGCACGACTTTTTTCAGAACCGTGTAACGGCGCCTCTTAGCGGATACTAAAAGTGGTGCAGATAAGATAGTTAGAGCCTCGAGCTCGTAACACTGTGTGTTTGTTTTGAAAACTGTACAAAGTGAGCAAATATATGTCGTAGATTGCAAATAGATATCGGGAACGGACAGGAATGCCGTTGAATGCCAAAGCAGATTCCGAGGTCATGTGAAAGAACAGACAATGAAGATTCTATTTTCGGTATACTCTATGTGTATTGTCATTTTTTAAATATTCCAGACCACTTAGATTGCACACTGAATACAACGTTTTGTCTACCAAACGTTTTTTTTTAATTCACACGCTCGCATCAGTTTTTTTATTCTTCTCATGGCAGAGAATGCCATCCATATAATCAAATCAACATGGTCGTACATACTATATAGAGAAAAAGAAAAATGTTAGACTCATAACATGATGATAATACAAGATATCATAGATATTTGCATATTTCATATTAGAGATAGTGCATATTATAGATATCACGTAGTGTATGTTAGAGATAGTACATATTAGAAATAAGAAGTAGTGCATATTAAAGGTAATATCGTTACATATAACATAGATTCATTAGATGTATTACAAATCATATTACGTACTACATATTAGATATAGGAGATGATACATATTAGAGATAGCACATACTAGAAATACTGCATATTACGTAGTTGACCTATTACGCAGTTAGAGAAAATACACATTACAGGTTACGCATTAGAGCTTGTACATATCCATAGTACATACTAGTATACAGGGACATCGAATCAACGAAAGTTTCACATAACTAGTTACATCTAAAACTTGCACTGGACTCATCTCGCAACTTAGCACTTATACAAATGGAGATCTCATATCCATAATCGATGAATAACAATATCATTCAAACCACTGACACTTTCAACATAACTTCAACACGATTTTCTATGACCAACACATTTTTGCACAGTTACAATCATTATGTGCACATATCCTCGCGTAATTAGATAAACATATCTTCAGCAGAAGGCCATATTCTAAAACATAGCCGGGAAGGTCCCGGGTGCAAGATAATCATCAATTTCACGGCGACAGTTGTGTTAAAGGACCTGGGCACATTATTATCATTATTACTATTATCATTGGGTGGGCTGACTAATCTCCATTCGAGACTGAATTGCAAGGAGCTTACAATAGGCGGGGCTAATATAAAAGGGTTTGGGCTGCCTTTCGGCATAGCCTGACTAAAATCGCGCCCCTAGCGGCCGGCCCTACGATTGTCGCCGCCCTCCAGCCAGCGAGAGCTTGTGTAAACACAGGCTACCTTTCGGCACTAACTCAAGTAACCTCAATACGACAGTAATTGCGCCTACTGCTGAGCCCTAGTCTTTTCGATAAGTGTTGTGGGTTAACGTTCTCTCACGTAGTAGAATACGATTCTTGTGTATTGTAGATTCATTGTATTTCATGTATCTTTTATTGCGACCTGCGACTGGCACGTCGGGCGGCGAATCTGCAGCCCAATGGCACACAGTTCTGCCTGCACGTACATTTAACGTTCTACGGCGTGTCTGCGTGCTTTAAAATCCGTCGGATTCCCTACGAGTTCGTACGGAGGCGTTACTTACCACTTACGAATCCCAAAAGATTGCCCACGTTTTGGCACGTAGACAGCACGTATTTGCACGTACGGCCGGTAGTGCCCTTAGTCCGAGGAGCCCGCGTAAGTGAGGAGAGACCACAAGATTGGTGGTATATCAACGGACTTGAACGCAGGACGTTTATAGCCAAAACACTCTGCCGTTGCGCCATACACCCCCACACCACACCCCGTACGATTGTCGCACGATCGCGAACCGGTTAACCAGGGACGTTCTTATGGTAAACGTGCACGTGCCCTGCAAAATTCAGTTGTCTTGTTAAATAGGCAGGTCTGCTTGCATCTTAACAAAATGCATGTTAATGGCATCCCGGCCGGTCCGGCGCATCGCAAAACGAATACTTCAAATGTAAGCCTTGTTAGAATGTACTGCGCTGAAAACGTTTATTGTGGTCTTTGAGTGAAGGCGTTACATTCAGTCCTTATAGCTGGTTCTGTGTTACTTCAGCAAGGGAGGGAGGGAGGAAGCAATGACCCGGATTTTCTGTTTAACCCAATTGTACCTCTAACCAATATTTTGAAATCGTAGTCCATGGGGAGGGGGGGGGAGGCAAAATACTAGCAACCAGTGTCACAAACTGGAAGTTCCTAAACGCTTTGACGACGACTTCTGGCCTTGTCTATAAGCGTGCCCTTCTTCATTTTCATGACATTCATGCTGATGGTTTTGGACCTGTGAATTTGCACATTTTTGCTCTGCTCACACGATTTCAGGACTGCATCTTTCGATCTGGTAGTTGGTAGATTTAGGGCCTGTTGATGTAACATGTTTGGATGGTATTTGTTCTGTAAGTGTTCGGGTATGTGTGCAACTTGGTACTTTACGTTAGTCTGCTGTCTTCTTGCGCATGCGAAGGGGTTATTATACAAGGCTCCCTGCTCCCTGGAATACCACTGTTTTCTGCCGTATTTACCCACCAAAGCCAAGTCTCTGGCTTTGTGCCTGCCTACTGTAAGCATCCCATATGATGCGATGTTTCTCTTCTTTTCACATGCAGGTATGTGTGTGTGTGTCCTGATGCGAGGGGCTGTTCCATACAGTCTTGTCTTTGTCGTCCCCGGGCATTCAGTCACACGAGGAGCTGTATCGTAGGATGGATGTTTACCACCCAGCCTGGTTGATGAAGGAAGGGCCACCTCAGCTGCAGCGGCGTAGAAAGTCCCAGCGTCATCTTCATCGTCTTCAGGCACCCGAAGTGTCAGAGGGTATGATAGGGGTCGTGTGTTCTCGTAGTTGTAGTGTTCATCAGGGATCTCCCCGTACGAATGCTGTGCCTCTGGTCTTGTGTTGTAGTAGTGAAAGTGGTCATCTGGTATCTCCCAGTAAGGATGCCGTGCCCCTGGTCTTGTGTTGTAGTAGTTGTAGTCGTCTTCATCAACAACTTCGTAACTATGCTCATCAGCTGATGATGAAGTACTATGTGTATCGGTCGCTGTGCCCTGGACTCCCGTAACGTGGCTGTTGTTGACTGTGACTGAATGGCTGTCTGGTAGACCCCAACGTCCCATAGCAGCGACACCCAGCGGCGGCTCACGTGAAATACATGAGCAAGAGCGCTGTCTTCTGACGATATACGTCACAAACAGCGCTACATGCACTACCCCTACTACAACTACCATTGTGATGATCGCTACACGTGGAGATTTCTCCTCCACAGTTCCATTTGTTCTGGGGTTTGTCTGATTTATGGTCAACTTTGTTGTCTTTATCTTAGGCTCTCTTGTGGTCAGAGTCATCGCCTCTCTCGGACACACGGTGTCATCAGGAGCGCTGGACACGGTCCTTGTGGCCTGGGTCTTTTCTGCACACACGGTACCATCAGGAGTGCTGGACAAGGGTATGGTGAAGACGTGTTGGTAGGTCTCCTCCCAAGTGTTGACCAAACATGTTACATTCGTCATTTCTTCGGGACCAAAGGCACTGACATTATTACTGTGTCTATCAGCATACGGCTTGGTATTGTTTTCATTAAATATGATATTTGATAGGACTATTATAGCAACAATTTGGGGATTGCAGAACCTGTCTATACCCATGGGAACAATCTGCAGAGTAATGTCTCCCCGCAACGCTACCTTTACAAGGGAGACATTTTCCCAAGCATGTTTGCACAAGTGGGCGATGTTTTTAGCATGTTTGTCTGATTCTGTGTTGACTGATATGATGATCAGTGGCAGGCTGTACTTCATTTGGCTTGTAAGCCCCAGGTTTAGAGAAGTGCATTGACTGAGCGGTTCCACACTTGGCCGAGCTGCCTGTGTGAGGGTATCATGTTGCATCTGGACATGATAAAATTGCCTCAGTTGGGGAATTTCAGTGATACAGAAAAGCACTTTGTTAACACTTACAGCAAAGCGGTGGCCGGTATAATAGAAATGGCGATAGTCCAACCACCAGTTCATTACCAAATGGACAGAATCATCGAGACCAAACAACCTATTCCCACCCAGTGACAGCGTGCGAAGGCCGTCTAGCCCCTCTACAGTTTCCCTTGACAAACATGTTAACAAATTCCTGCTCAAGTCCAGGTGTGACAGCCGCGACAGTGACTTAAATGCATGTGGAGGGATACTTTCGATATGATTTGATTTCAAGGAAAGGCTGCCTAACCGTTTCAGATCGTGAAACCAAGATGGGTGGATACTTTGCAAAGAGTTACTGTCCAGTAGTAATGTGTCCAGGGAAGTGAGTTTTTGGAAGCATTTCGAATCCATATCACTGATATTGTTGTGTGACAATGACAGGGTCCAGAATAGCGCGGGAGACTTCAAACCGTAAAACCAGGTTTTCTTGACATGAGTTAAGTTGTTGAAGTCGAGCTGCAAGTATTCCAATACAGGAAACTCTGCCAAAATACCCTGTTCCAAATCTGTGATTCCACATTGAACGAGAGAAAGGTCATATATCTCCGACTGCTGTGGTGGTCGTAGTTTCTGAACTGACAGAATCCCAAACGAGAACCCCCGAATGGCTACACGGCGCTTGTTAGGGAGGCACGTTGAGGTTGGTTGGGAGGAATTCTTTAGTACTGTCTGTTTCTGTAGCTGTGTGGGGCAAAGTATACAGGTGCCTCTCTGAACGTTGGGCCCATAGTACGGTTTACTATTAGGAAAACAGAATGACCAGGATTCTGCGTTCTTGCACCCAAGAAAACATGCCGGCTCTAAATTTGCACAACTCACAAAGATAGTGAAAGCAACTACCACCTGCTGTACTACATTTAACATGCTAGATATGAAACTATATAACAGCTAAGTTCTGTCTAAACGGTCTGTGCCGCTGTCTGCTGCAGGGTTCGTCATCCTCTAGTCTGGGAGGGCGGACAACCAACTGAAAAATGAATGAAGTTCATCATTTTCCACTTTGCAATAATGTATTGCCTAAAATGACAGAAAATCTACTTGGGAGAAATTTCTAATTTCGTGATGAGGAGCTATTACACCATATAGCGAGCAGGCTTTTGAACCCCCGACAAAAACATCTAAAAACACGTAAAAACAGCCGGAGCCTTACCTCTTGTTCGAGAGTTTTATAAGGAGGGTCTTGCGGATTCTCGTAGTCTGTCTGCGGTGAGATAGCGCCCTTTCCCCGCCCACAGTCGTCTGCCGTCCCGTTAAAGATTGTTTCTCGCCAACCGCCCCTCTAAAAAAACATGAATCTGATTAGCGGCATATTGTCATACTAGTATCCTTTTGATTTAAAATAAAAACAATTCACACATCTTAAGGAGGATCGAATTTTAAGGAGGATGGAAACGATGTAGTCTGGAAAGCAGAAGACCGGTCTTCCAGGTACCATCAAACCTACTCTCGGCCGCGCGAGACATGAAGAAATCAGTACAAAATAGAAATCCCGATAAAAACGCCCCAAAAAACGTTTAAAAAAACATCCGGAGCCTAACCTCTGCTTGAAGAGTACGTCAAACCTTAGTAGCTGCCTACCAATCTGTCCACCGCACGGTCACCAAACTTCGTGGGATGGGCAGAGTTATTTAATTTTATTCACATTCATTTACAGAACATCAGACCCCTTGTGGGTGGAGAAACCCTATTTCCCCACAGTAGGCCTCGTCCCATGTTCTATTACATGTACGTGGGGCTTGAAAAATAGGAGGACGCCTGCGTCTAGGTCTGCTTAAGTCTGGCAAGCAGGAGTCTATAAATTATTGTAGGGAGTGGGAAGGGTTCTAACCGGCTACGGAGGTCGCCCCTCCTGTCCACCACGGCCTTGTGCGGCAGGGGTGCTGCGTCTCAACAGGAACAGCTCGGAAAACGGCCAGCAGTCTGAAAGTAGGTTAAGTCTCTTGAAATAAATGTAGCATGACGACATTTTTGGTGAATGAAATTTTAAGATTCAGACACATGTTCACTTGATAACAATGTAAAATTTACAAACTTACCAATAGATCTGGCGACGGTTGTTTGTTCTCATTGCTCTCGGAACGTAGAAAGAAAAGTTGTCGTCTCTCCGCTTTGCCGACAGTTTGTGGTCTTCCCGATGTGCCGCACTCCGCTCACTCCTCGCGTTTTGTATCCATGGCAACGCTACAGACGTCAGAAATCTGGAGTCCTTGTTGACCATTTCAATTTGTCTGGCGATTTCAATTTTAGAAATTGTCAATGCTCTGCTTGGTGTCTTCCGAAGTCAGCTATCATCATAGAAAGCCCGTAACGACACGCGCGACGTCGACAGTCACGCGGCATTTCAAGGACATTCCAGAGCCAGGAGATATCAAGATTTCAGTCTAAAATAGAAAGCCCAATAAAAACCCATAAAAATCGTTTAAAACAACCCAGCCGGAGCCTAACCTCTGCTTGGAGAGTAACTTGCGAATACAAACAATCGGTTGTTTAATTTTCTCTAGAACTTTCCTGATCTCTTGCGGGTCACATAGCACCTCATCATGCAATACTGTCTTTTAGATTACAATTTCTTCTTTTTCTTCGTATGTCAGTTTTAGTTAATACTGAGGCGGGCCGTCATTGTTACAATTTACCGATACCACGGACTTCGGAATACTGTACGATTTTTCTTTAAAACTCAAGGAGAGGTATATTTGTCTTGAAGGCAACAATTGAACAAGGTACCAAATTGAGGTCGCCGACAAAATTGAAAACCACCAAAATTGGAGATGGACACCAAAATTGAAATTTTTAAGGTATGAAATTAAAAACTGCCACCAAATCGAGATTGTCGCCAAGATTGAAAATTCCACAGCAAAATTGAAATCGCTACCAAAATTGAAAAGTGTATGAGACTGGAAATCGCCAACAAAATTGAAATACAATGTACCTATAAAACTGGACATCGCCATCAACATCCCTCCCATATTGGAATGCTAGGGTTGATTTACCTTGCTATGTGAAGAAATGGTAGGAAAATTTACTTTTTTTATTATCATAATCTTCCATCAAAAAGGATCAGAGAAGCTTGGCTCCCTTAGTTGTTTTGGTGAAACATAAGGTTGGCTTAAAAAGTGATTGACATAGCTCGACAAACTAGTTAAAAGGGGATAATTGAGAAGGGGTGCTCCCTGTCGAAGGGAGTCCAAAGTACCACTACGCGGTATATTTGGGTCCTTCCGCCAGTAATGACAGTGTTAAGTTTGTGTCATCAAAAGATATGATATAAAGCGGACAGTAGACGAGTGATTGATACAACACAGCCACGTAAGGGGGAAAACCATTGTTAATTTTCACCTTAAATGAAAGTCATAAAACCAAGTTCTGAACTTCAAAGGCAGAACAACTGCCGACTGTACGTGATTGTTAGACTAGAACATAAATTACAGCATATACCGGTACGACATTTATGAAAATATGGTATGAAACTGTATTCTGTTTCTTAACTCTAATTCACCGTTGTTATGATCAAACAAACATTGTGCTTTACCTCAAAATAGGGTGACTGCTTTACCCTTTTGCTTAGGAGACCGCTTTGTGACGTTATGTATGAATAACAACAATGAAAATTATTATCAAAATATCATTGCGCAGACGATTCGCTCGAAAAATTACGACTGCATTGTTCACAATCCATCGCTAGTTGGCGCAACAGGATGGGGCCGTTGTCTCCAGAACCTGCGGCGCCTCTTCCAATGCCACCCGACAAATATCGTCTATCAACCACCGCCTGATGTATGTTGCACGCTTCTCCTCGTCCTCCAATAAAAAGACGACAGTCTTGTGGATTTGGTTCAGTTCGTGAAGACTCAAGCCTTGCATCTCCGGCAGTTCGTAGTGAGTGTAGTCGGGTACCTTAGCGACCAGGTTGTTGAGAACTGTGTTGTCGCGCGTATGTGGGGCAACAGCCTCCAGCTTCGACCTGAGAGAGTTGGCGTAGTCAAGGAGCTCT
>NC_049996.1:12904782-12906281 GCF_000003815.2 Branchiostoma floridae
TCGTGAAGGGCCCTGACTCTTTCTTTCACCATCACCCTCTCCGTTTGTGAGGGGACTTGTTTGTGGCTGTTAAGGTTTGTGAGCTTGCTGCAGAACTGTCTGTCGATGAGGACACAGGTTTGCACTGTGAGTTATCTCCGCTAGAGGACACCTTAGGCTCGTCCTGGCCACTCTTGTCCGGTTTCTGTCCCTCTACTGTCTGAGAGGCGGACTTCAGGGCAAGTGCTGGCTCCTTTCTGTCAGAAGGGCTCTCCTGTTGGTCATCAGATGCAACTGTTTCTTTCTTCGTCTCCTCAAAAGGCTTTGTGGTAACTAGATAATAAAATGATAGCATTTTAGTGCTTTCACTTCAAGTACTGAATATGGCATATAACTAAACTTTTAAAACGATCTCTACTGTTAACAACTGTTACTCTTTACCGGTGTATCCAGTCACTGATTGTTTCACTAACACTGTACCCACAGGATCCGGAAAAAAAGAAAGAGAGCTCGCCAATCGGTACACTTGCCGAACAAGAAAACCAGATAAGACTGTCCTCACAGTTTTTCGAAAATTGTTTTTCGTTCATTGTCGAACTCGGAACTTCGAATATCGAACTCGTCGAACTTGTCTTTCTATATCACCGAAATCGTTGTAGCTACCCTTTCGTACAATATGAATTTTTACACGAACTCGTCAGGGCGTCAACAGAAACAGACATTTTATGTAGAGTATAGAAACTACAGAAGACATGGCCTACCTCCTTCATGAGCGGACGCAGTCGCCTCACTGTTCTTCTTTGTGAAGAACCCGAACCACCTGTGGATCCGGCTCGGTTTGACATCCCCCTCTCCGCCATTTGTGAGGGTTTGCCCTGTTGTTGCGGAACTTGGTGAGCTGGATGCTGCACTTGGCGATGAAGACGCAGGTTTCTTGTCTGGGTTGTCTTCGCTAGCAGACGTTGGTGGTTTCCCTTGGCCGGTCTTGTCCAGTTTCTCTGTACCAACCGTTTGAAAGGCGGTCTTGACTGTGACATCATTCGACCCAGTTGAGCTCTCCGATCGGTCTTTGGGGGTTTCGTTGCCCTCAGAAGGCTTTGTGGTGGTGCCTGGATATAGAAATTGTTACCGCATTTTATATGACATGTTTCAGGACGTTTCAAACCACTATAATGACGCTACGCGAGTGTCACACTATGCAAAACTCAGTCAGCCATTCGTTCAGTATTTCAAAGTAAGACCGACTGACAAGACTGGTTGGAAACAGACTGAAACTCGGTTTTACATCAAGAAATGTATTAAAAAACGTTGTCCTGTTAGATTGTGAAGTTTAGTGCGTTTCTTCGTGGATGACTATTTGCTCTGTGCCGAAAAACCGTTATAAAAAAGGATAGTTCATGGCAACATACTCATGCATGCGTCAACAAACAAAAACCTAACTTACTGCCGGAAAGTAGAGTTAGCTCCTACCTTTCTCCTGTGTGGTTTTCTTTTCCACCTTCGGACCGTTCACAGCTACA
>NC_049996.1:12906381-12907440 GCF_000003815.2 Branchiostoma floridae
CAGTAACGTCAGGAACTGAAAACACGCCAGAAAGGCGCCTGTGTCCCTGTCGGCACTAGGTTCGCTGTCTCCCATTTTTATCATAAAAGAATGTTTTAACTACTCGAATCTTGCACAGACACGTAACACGGTGTACTCGAGCCTGTAGGCAATGTTGTGTTTTGTGTCCGTTCTGTTCTACGACGTGGTTACAACAATGTCGTTCCAGAACAATTTTTTGTTGACCTTGAGATGACGTCATGGACAAAATCGTGAAAGTGAAAGTAACTGTTTATTTCCATTGTTATGAAACTATCGGGAATTCACACTGTCATTACATTGTTATGAAATAATCGTTGACATTTAGATGATGTCATATAGAGAATTGTGAAACTTTATTGTTTTACTTGCAGTTATGAAATAATCGTGTATTTTCAGCTGCCACTGGAAAAAATATATTCTATAAATGTATAAATTTTGCACGACGAAAGCACGCGCAACGTCTTATTATTAGAGGCCCAATATTTTCCAAAGTTTTCCTATAATCTAAGAACTGCGATATTGTTGTGTGAAGCATAGTTCTCTTTCAACAATATTTATAACATCACAGTTGATAAACTAACAAAGGTAGGTATTGATATTATAAAGTTTATTAATACGTTTCTGATTTTGAGTTTAGACGCGTCTCAATATCAACTCATATTGTCCTCGAGTTGTCATTGCTTATTTTCGTAGCGGTAATTAATGTAATTATGAACAGGTGGCATCCATGATGCACTGCGCCACACAACCCGCCAGGTGTGAATTTCTAAGCAAGATGGCGTGGGGACTTGGCACGGGAAAGACACTTTGGTCAGAATTCGTCCTTGGGAGCCGTGTAACGTCGGTTTCGGGAGGTAAGTCATGTCAGACTTTACGTGCTATCTTCTTGTGACCATTTTGGGCCGTAGTTTGTTAAGAAACGAAGCCACCTCACGGCAAATATCGGGAATTTTCTGACGCATAGCTAATGTTTGGTCCCGGCCATGTGACGTTACATGTAGCCATGTTTTTATAATTGTGCAATCTCCAAGCAGATGT
>NC_049996.1:12910313-12912009 GCF_000003815.2 Branchiostoma floridae
AATTCTCATGACAATTCTTTAGATAAATATCCAAGATTCATTGTCATGAGTATGGTAGAAAATCTTTTAGAATCATGTCATTTAAATTATGTCTGCTTTTTAACATAACACCTTTTAATCCCTTTTTAGACATAGCGTTGGCGTCTTGATGTTTTTGTACCTAACTGAAATTTGTTGATGTAGGTTTTCTTTCTGTATTAAACTATGTTAATGTGCCATACTAGTCATTGGATTGTTTTGATATCTTATGTCAGTTGTATTTTTATGTGATTGTTGTTTGGTCATGGTATTGTACGTTTGATTTTGACTTTTTGCCTCACTAACAAAGGTTATGTTCACTTCCCCAACCCAAAGCAGGTTTTAGAAGTTAAATAACAGAAGTTGTAATATCTTGAATGTATCAATTTATGACATTCATGTTTTACAAAAGTTTGGCATGTGATTTTTCTGAATGAGTTTTTCTTTTACACCACAGGTTATGGGAAACTGGTTCTGTATACCTGACCATGTTCCTGTGTGTGCTGTGGGACCTGTCAGCTATCCTGTGTACCTGTCCATATTCCAGGAGGACCTGACCATGTTCCTGTGCTAATGTTACCTGCCAGCAATCCTGTGCACCTGTCTGTATTCCAGGAGGACCTGTCAACTGTTTACAGAGAAGAGAATATAGGACTTAACTGTGAGTTGGTTTTACTTTTAGAACTCTTTCAAAAATTGGGATCTGCATGCTGCAAAGCGTGATCTGCTGTTGGATTTTCCTTAGTTCAAATCAATGTTAAATGTAATCTGTTCATTATACGCTTAAACGTTTAGCCAGACTGAGCATGAAAGAATCGTAATGCGTGGCCGTTAGTTTCTGCGCCTCGCCTTTTAAATTTTAAGGTCATGAAATTTTAAGTTGACAACACTCTTAGCGTGGAACGTGAAGTATCCAGCCTGTATGAATGAAGTATAATACATGGCCGCTGTCTCTGGAATTTAGCACAAAGCGTGATTGGAACCTCCCATGCAGACCCCTTGAAATGACAATGAAAGTGCTGGGATAGGGCATATATGTGATCTTCTGAATTTCTAGTTCTAAACAATTCTATTGTTAAAAGTATCATATAAGCCCTCCCAGCTATTTGTTGTCACTTCTGAAAGAGTTCCCATTTCTTATACTAATATCTAGATTAAGGTTGTGACTAATATTTTATTGCAGATATGGTGGAGAACACAGTACATTATCCTATTGAAGAGAGCACTTGTACGATTGTCTGTTGTTTCATTCTGTAAGGCAATGGGGCATAGTTTCAAACTCATTTGCAATCAAACTGTTTTCCCTGATATACTCTTCATTATCTTGCACATCCACCTTTTTGAAGCCTTTTCTAAGATAAAGATTGGTTTTGAGACAGAAAGATGTTAGAAACAAAATGTTTTGAGACAACTTTTATATTATAATTAAAAGGTAATTTTTCAAGCCAAAATGGAACAATAAGATGGAACCAACAGATCATACATTAAGCTGTACATTGTATCTGCTGGTGGATAGCATTGCACAGAAATCTTTCTTCAACAATTACTGATACTTATCGATTTTTACCAAATGATACCATGATAATGATACATAGCAATGATAGAAAGCCCACAAATTACTATGAACTGAAATGGTACTATAAAATAATATTGCAGAACATAAGAAGGTGCAGTGATT
>NC_049996.1:12912710-12923694 GCF_000003815.2 Branchiostoma floridae
CACACTGGGTCGGTAATACACAGGCCTACTACGCCAAAGGAGAGGGGCTATGTGGATTTTTTTTTTTACCCTGGCCCAGAGGTTTTCTCCTCCAGGCTTCGACGCTAGGTTTGGTTGCTTGATGTTAATATTCCTGGGAGATAGTGCGCATAATATACACGTTCTTAAAATAGTAAGCAGGTGGTTGGTTTGTGTGTATATTTATATAATGTTTTTCAATCTATTTATTACGTATATATAAGCTAAGTTAATTGTGTTTTATTTATTTACTAAGTTTTTTTAAGTTATTTACCTGATCAGTCATTGCCAAGGTATGCTGGTGTTTCGAAGCACCGGGTCTTCAGCTTAGCAAAGACCTCCCCTGGGGAGCACACTGTATGCATTGCTGACAGGAGTCAAAAAGTATTCTAAGTGTTTGAACAACTAATTACGATGTAGTGATCTGGTGTACGTGTCAATGTGAAAATTCAAGTGTAGAGGTTTTAAGTATGATAAAGTGACTGCATGAAGGTGTGACGTACTGTTGGAAAAGGTTATGTTGCTGAGTAGAGTGTAGTCTTCTGTGTCAAAATTATTCTAAGTGCTTGGAGAGGTGGTTCCGATGTAAGGCATCTAGTGAAAAGGTGTGCTGTGTTGTCTTGTGTTAACAAAGAGACCATACTCACAACTCCCATTTTCTTTCACAGCTCTGCTTACGAAAGTCTGCTACTTCCTCCCACCAGTCTCTGGGTTCAGGCCTCATGAAGACAGAAACAACAGTCAGTGTATTCATAACAGGAATTCTCCTTTGTAAAGCCAGTACAATGTCATCCTGTACCTATATTCTCACTTTTCCAGACATCATTACACAAAATAAACCATACTTATCCAAGAAGATTACAGTCAACCCTGCAACTCTATGTGATAATTATGTTTGTTTTCAAAGTATCATACTGAATAAAACTTCTAAATGGGAACTGTGCATCTCTGGCTGTCTTATTCAGGTGTGAATGCAGCATTTATAAGCGGATATAATTTCAAGAAAGTAGATTTTAAAAGACAGTAAAAATAGAAGAATTGTGGAAGATGAACGAATCAAGCTTACCGGTGGAAGCTGATCCCCCTCCCTCTGTGTCTCTAAGCAACACTGCACATCAAGGCAACAGCATTCTGGATCAGAATCACTGCTGGCCTCCAGGACACACCTTAGAAGAATGAAAAGAAGAGTCAGTCTGACAAATACTCATTGACAAATGGTGAGAAAATAATGTGCTCAATGTGTGCACAGTTTGTGACCTTAACTGGCATCTATAGGCTTCACAGATTTCAGTGGCAAGTGGGTTACATACATTTTTGTACACCGTACCTGTACATGTCTCAACATTTTATATTTGACATTCTTCGTGATTACAAAATAACACTCCACATTAACTGTCCAGCTTACCTGGTAGTACCCTGTCTCCATGGTAACTGCATCTCAAGTCTTGAGACATGATTCATCAGTCAGGTCATCTGAGTCAGCAGTCTCCTAACTACAAGGACAAGTAGTTACACAATTGTCGGAAAAAGCACTTTAGAATGAAAAGAAAATTGCTGAACAATGCAGATTTCTCACCTGAGACTCTTCCATCCAGTCACCTAGTATGTCCACCTTGCATCATGTACGTCAGGAAAAAAACAGGTAGATATTGTACACCTGCACGGCTAACCATCACTGGACACACCTGGCGCATACAATTATGCAAGTATAATTAGCACAATGCTAAAATACTGTCTGACAATACCAGGTAAATAAAGCCTTATTTATTTACAACATTGATGTCAGAAGTTCTTGTAATTCAGAAAGGATTGCTTTTGAAATGTGTTGGTTCATTTCAATTCACTTTGGCAGTCCAGTCTCAGCATCTTTCTACATAGTATTACTTAACATAAGTTGTATTCATAAAGAAAGTTAAAGAATCATTTACATCGTAAATTGTTTGAGAGGTTCATCAGTCATGTATGAATACAGTAGGTAGAATATTCTTCAATCAGTGACAATTATGAAAGGCATAAAAACTTCCAAATTTGAACAAGATGTACTGTGAACAGACATCAAAACTTTACATATTCATTTATGCCATTCAAAAGTGTTACTGATTGAATGATATTCTACTAACTCACATTGTAAGTATTCTCTTACTTTCAAAAACTTAGGTCATCTTTTGCTGTGTCTTCAAATCATTTTTTCTGGACAGGAGTCATCAGGACTGCGTCAGTCAGCAGACACCTAACTATAAAGATAAGTAATTACAAACTTGTCTGAAAAGCAGTGAATAATCGGCAGAAAAAAATGAGCATTGCCAAACTTTCTCACCTTGATTTGAATTGCCCATCTTGCCTGGTAGAGACAGGAACCTGCACTGCTCCAGACAGTCTCCCATCATCAGACATGGTTCACTCAGCACAGAAATCATCACTACAGCATCAATCCGCAGACACCTACATCCAGCACAAAAAAAATTAAATGTGCAAACTTAAATCATCAATCATATTTCTGTTATTACCTATCAATTATAAAGTATTATGTACCATATTAGTCATGATCTTACATTCAGAGGAAGAACACCAGAGCTGAAATTTGCGTAAAAAGAAACAAAAACAAGAAGGCGTAACCGACCCCTTTCACGAATTTCCTGTGAGACTTGATATGTTTGCTAATCCACCTCAAGTAACTTTTGTTTTAACAAGGAGGTTAAAAATCACCTCCTTGGTTTTAATTACACAAACAAATCTGTATTATCCTTAGATATGCAGAAATGATGATGCTCAAAAAGTATATTTGTAGTATTTGGCACACATCAGAACAGTGACTGTCCTTGGTGCTGAATTAACGGATATGCCTTCCATTGGCTGGTAAGGAACATGTCCCAAACACTACACCAGTTCCTGTAGATAGACTCTCTAAATGTCCATTTCAATCAGAAAAAAAACTCAAACACATATCAAAAGAATAATATTAAAGCCACATGAGAAATGAAGTTCAGTTAGATAACAAGTGTTTTCATGCTTTTTAATATTGGATATGTAAAAGCTGAAAAGCCTTTTTTTTTTCAGCATCATATCACATGACCAACATCTGAGGACAATAAGGCAACAACCAGATATTTGCCAAAAAGGGTAATCTGATTGGCTAATACATTAACTTAATACATGTATGTAGGTAGGACAACACTGTTCTTTCAAGGTTAAAACATGTTCAGATTGTCCAAGAAAGTAAATCTGTGTAAACGTTTGGTGAAAGCTGAAATCCTTAGGCTTTATCACCAGTTATGCCATATAAGCAAGCCCAATCTCTTAGGAAACAGTTTTTTTTAGCAGGAAGAAAGCTATTATAAGGGGCTAGTATAAGTAGGCAAATGATAAGTAGAATATTCCTTGCTAAAATGCTATTCATGTCGTGTGAGGACATCATATTTCTGATGAGGCTATTCTATGAACAGTCAACTGACCAGATACTTGACACTTAACATGCTGTGTGGAATTATCCTAATCAAATGCAAACAAGTGACCGTAGGTAGCAAACTCTGTGACGTAATAATGGTTTGTTAATGATGAGGATAAGCAGGTAAATGCTTCTGTATTTGTTTGTACGGTTGGTTTACAGACATAACATACTGTGTGTATGGTTCAAATATAATCACCGTTCATAACAGTCCCGTTATGTTCCTGATCATAACGCCTTTCTTTCGGTGAGCCGGAACGAAACATACTCAACCTATGTTGTATACAACGCACACGCTAAAGTTTGAGTTCCCACCGACGATGGCTTAATTCTGTGTATATGCGAAATATATAATTTCCATTCATGAAAACTACCCTTCAATCCCTGGTGTAAAATATAATTTCCCTCCAAGATCACACCCCTTCTGTCCCTTCTAATTCCCTCTACTTTCGGTGTTCCGGTCACAAAAGACACGTTCCTACCCGACAGATTAAGAGCATGGCCACCCCACCTATATAGTAGTGAATCGCATACAAGACACATCACATCAGCTAATACAAAAAACTTACTTAAAAGCTACGATACCTATCACTGC
Source organism: Branchiostoma floridae (assembly GCF_000003815.2). Lineage (NCBI taxonomy): Eukaryota > Metazoa > Chordata > Leptocardii > Amphioxiformes > Branchiostomatidae > Branchiostoma > Branchiostoma floridae. Next base: position 12,916,769 of record NC_049996.1, read on the forward strand.
CAAATTGAAAACACAGCTAAGTCAACGTCTCAATCGAACGACACAAATGAAACAACAACAGCGCCTCACAATGGATACTTGAGACTTACACCACGTTAAAAAGTAGGTCAACCGCAGCTGTGGAAATAACCCCATATCTGCTTCGAGATAAGTAATTGCCAGACCCCAGCGTCTATAAGCCATCTCAAATTATTACATCGATAATGAAAATAGCTACCACGAAAAAAAAGGCTCCCAAAGATCAAACACATTTTAACCATAACATGCATATGACTATCAACCGCGCAAAATGTTAACAGTATGCTATGTCAAACCAACCTCAATATTGGAAACGCAAAGCCCAAACGAGATGGCATATTCCGACGAGGCCAACATCTGCTTGACGTTATCAAATAACTACAACGCTTAAGGCACAATCATAAGGAAGACCTGAACCACTATACCGGACGGCTACAACGCTTAAGGCACAATCATAAGGAAGACCTGAACCACTATACCGGACGGCGTAGGGGTGAAAACTGAAATTATTACATCCATAATAAAAACAGCTACGGCGAAAAAAAAACAACGTGCATAATTTCCTAACCGAGTACAGACGACATGCCAATCCACATGCGATTGCGGCATACGGAACATAGAGATATAGGTGCGAACAGCCAACGCACAAAGTGATTACAATACTAGAAAGGTAATATTTGCAAGCAAATACAGAATGTTACCTTCACATGGTTTAGTCTAGCATTTCTACCTGGAAGGGTAAACTGATTAGTTGCAGAAGTTGACACAGGATAAGTCAAGACATGCAAGAAGGTACAAATAAATTTTGTTAATTTTTTATCTGTAACGTTATACATCTTGAATAATGAACACAACGTCCAATATTGTTCCAAACAGAGTTTCTCATCATCATCTCATCACAGCCCCATAGCTACAAGCCACAGGGGCAGTCTGTCTGTCCAAAAAGGTTTTCCATTTCTGACGGTCGTCAACAGAGTTTACTCGACGACATTTAGCGTGTCGTCTGCGGGAGCGTCAGGGCCTATGAATTTTTTCGGCTTGGGGAGGTCCAGGGAGAAATTTCTTGGCTTGCGGAGAAAGAGCCATGGAAAAATGGTTTCCTTCAACAATATGTATTCAAATTAAAAAAAAAAAATAAAGCTTTGAATCACTCGGGAAATTCACAATCTCTGACTTGGTGCAGGACGCGCGCCGCGAAGTTCAGTTGATAACATAAGAATAAGTTAAGTTTTGCGCTTTCCGTCCTTGTTGACGAGCAAACTCGGCGCGTAAGTATAGACAAATTTTGCAAAAATCTCTAACAATCAGCGGATGTTTGCGGACGTTGCTGACAGATGATAACTCCTAACGCCCGCCGGCGGCGAGAGAGAAGCGAGAAGCGACTTGTCGAACCTGGTCGGCGCCCCTCCCCCTACTGTTCTGGTCAGTCGCATCGTGCTAGCGCCGATGTTTTTGTTGTGATTTTCCCGGCCCCGATTAACTGTCAGTTGTTGCTACCATAGAAGGAAAAAAATCGAACAATATGTGAAATTAAATAAGGTACTTTCAAAATAATAAGGTACTTTCAAAAAAGTTTCCGGTAAGCCGATCGGACCTCACATGCTTGCGCTCTATACGGCGGCGGGGCCCTACATGAAACGTGACAAATAGGTTTGCTTTTGATTCTTTAATTGACTGCTTATAAAATATGGACCGAATCTACCGGTGTCATCATGTTGCACCAAATTTGGGCTGACCGTCTATGAAAATTAAGATGTCGAAGATATTTCCAAAAAGGTAGGCAGAGATGTGTTGATGTTGGCGGTGTTGTTTTTTTCGTAATGATTTTCTTTGTCGGACCATCGCAAACAGTGCATTCAGCCCCTTTCCTCGTGAAAACATCAGCTAGATTGTATTGTGCTAGATACAGCCTCACATGAGACAAGAAGTACATACAGTCACAATTTTATTGTCAAATATTATAGAATCGAATTCTCGTTTCTGTCTACTTGAATTAGACTAACTTCTGAAGAGAGCAAAATTAAAACAAGCGTACCAAGTTACGGCACACTGCGTAGCACAAAATCGGAAGGTACATTCACAAAAACGTCTCACAGAGTTTGCCGCTTGTACTACGCAGCGCGAAGGGTTCTCCTCAGCATAATCAGTCACACTTTTACGCTTTCTATGAACCATATACCCAGTGTGAAATCGAAGGTTACACATATCCTGTTTATGTCGCAGTAATTGTAAGAGCGCAGCGCGATCGCCGTCTAGTGGAAAGGGGGCCTTACCAACTGTAAATCGCACAAATTCACAGAAACAGCTGATTAGCATAATCGCTAAAATTGCCACAAATCTATTATATTCGTTCACGTCCCGCAGTTGCCGGATACTCTCAGGGCAGAAATTGATATGGCTACCCCTGCACACTGCACGTGATCTTCACAGTACGCAGCACATCTCCGCTATGCTTCCTGTCACAGTTAATCTGTGTAAATTCATTCATATTTTGAACGGCTCAATCATTTTTTGTCAGAGTCCGCAATTCATATTTCATAAATTTCTTTTATTTTTAGCAAACAATTTTGATTTATGTTTGATGTACCTAGTTTGTTTATGCCCTCATTATCAATACGTGCCGCAGTCAGCACACTTCAAACCCGTCCGCCTGTCAATCATGCAAACTTCAAGGGGTTAGGTTTCTGCTACACTAAACTTTCGCGTTGGCTTATGCTGATTTCTGCCTGGGGTTTTGTGCTATGCCGACCACTCCCACCGTGTGTAAAGCTGTAACGTTTAAGTAGATTAATTGTAATTCACCCAGACTTCGTTTCCGTGCTCCACTTGCTTGCTGGGGACCAACGCATCGCTGTAGTAACTTACATGATGAACAACAAGGTGAACGGAATGACCGTGACCTAAGATGGGGAGGGCGTTCCACGCTGCAGTTAATCGTGTTTGTTCAGGTCAGTTTAATAGCGAAATAAACTCATCAAGTCCGTCGTTTGTGTTTCACATACCTTTATGTCTCAGGCGTAAAACTTTGAGTTTGCATGACGATCGTTATGCATGTTTTTTTAATGTAACAGCCGGCAGCACGCAGTGACCTTGCGTCTAACATAATCATGTGTATGTGTTTTTTGCTCAAATGTTCTTGTTGACTAAAAAATCAGTTAACTACAACCGTGACACCTATCCGTGTTTCATTTAGACGACAGCTCTATGTATGAACTTGAAATACGAACAGGTCTCGCTACATTTTTATGATTAACGTTTTTTTTATGCCACTTACTTATCATGTCAGGAGACATCCAAATAAATCCCCACGTTACCACATACACGTAACGTTACCACAGTTGTCGGCCTGTCTGAGAAAATTGCACTAGTGCTCTGAATGCGTTTGTTCACCAAATTATCGCGTGTGTACGTGCTGGCGTACTACACGTCGTGTGTGTTCTCGATTCTACGTAACTCAAACACAACATAGAATCTGAACAATGTTTGGATGGCTCAGAGTTAAACTGGCCTGTGCAGGTTGCAAAACCTTTAGCTTGAACAAAATCAAGAAAAGTATCGAAACTTAGAGTTGACTCGATATAGACCTTAACCGAGACACATTATACTTTGGGGGCATTAAATTTCATTCTGCCTGCGATCAATTTCATTCTACCTTCCGTGAAGTTGATACTAGTATGCAAAAGGTGCCGATATGCGGCAAAATAAAGTCAAAGCTCTGTGAATTTCTTGATCTTTTATTACTTCTTGGCAAAATGAATTCCACAAATCATTCAGAGGACGGCTTCTGCCTCAATTCAGGCCGTCCAAAGCAAGATGAAGTCACCATTTGACGGGCGGACACTTCCGTGTTGCGTAGCGGCGGTCGTTGACCTCGTTCGAATACCATGTTCCATAACTCCCGGGCGGGTTCCATAGCTACCGGTCGTTGACCTCGGGTCCTTGGAACGTAGTTCTATTGTTCTATGGGAGCTCGAAAGTTCGATTTTGTGTTAAAATTGCTATTTTTTTCACCCTTTTTTGCCCCATAAAATCATTTTTTGGTATCTTGGGGGGACCAAATGACCAAGGTGCAGTGTCTTATGTGCAGACCTACCAGCTTGCTGAATTACGAGATATTCCAAGGTCTAGTTTTGGAGATATTCATGTTTTTTATTTGTGCGGAAAAGAAGAAGAAGAAGAAACAAAGCAAAAACAGTATGTACCTTCTGTGAAGGTAACATAACTATGTTACTGGAGGTTACCCTCCAGTGTCACAGAGTAAAAAGATGTGTAACAGTGGAAACAGAAGTGATGACAACTTTTTCCCAAAGAATACTGTCAGAGTTACAAACAAGGCCATTCAGAAATTTGACTTTTTACTACCATATCAATTACAGATGAATGAGAACGGCTTCACAGGTCTTTATGGACTAAAAGATATGCTAGATTGAAGTGGGCCCCACTGATACAGGTCAAGGATAGATACAGAGAGGAGATTTAAGACCAAAATGGCAGCATTATCTTCTAACAATATTCATTTTTAACCAAGCTATATACAGGATTTGAAATAAAATCTATCACAGCATCTCCAGTAAGCCTCTTTTCAATGTTTGAAACATCTAACATTATACATGTACCTCACCCCACATCATATCGTCTGTAAATCCAGTCTAATATCTAGAATAATCTGAAACACTCAATGATTTGTTCCTCTCTTAAGGAAACACGATGGCTGTAACCAAACTAAAAAGCCAAAGTCCAAACCCTTCCCCACAACGTAAAATTTCTTCTCACATAATGCTCACTAACTTGAGATATCTTCACACTTTGAAACATTGCAAAAGCACAACAACCTCCTCTTATAACTCTACTCAAAGCTCCATGTGCTATGACGTTTCAGACATCTATAATATTTCTATCAATTTTTTCTTATCTTATTCTGTTTACTGATGCCAAATCGCACAGAAAATTAAGCAGCAACATAACCTTCTGGCAAAGATAATAAGGACTCATATGACGTTCACTATTTACTGTTTACACTGCTGACAATTCAAAACAAACGCAAAGCAAAGCTAAGACCAATCAATTCAACCAATGGGTGAATAGCAATTAGCAGTTCGACCAATGAGAGACCACTTGAATGATTTAATGAAGTCTATCCGTGACACGTGCGAATTCCAACAGCTACAGGTGTTAAATGAGCTGGGCTCACCACGACGCGAAATAAAAATAAAGAATTTTTAAAACAAATTTTCCACCCAATATTACCTCACATTTTTCATAAAAACGCTTGACAAGGAAAATGTACATTCAATATTCTTCAAAAGAGACCCACAATACGTTGTATTCTAGAAAATAGTGTGAAAACAGGCCACATATTTTCTCTTTGGTCCGTAACCTTACAAACACTGAAACAAAAGCACGACCTAGAACATGAGAATATCGCATGTTATGCTCGGATGTGACAAGAATTAAACGTAAACTATACTTAGAAATAATTTTGACGGAATAGTTTGTTGTCTCACCTTCTGTGTTCAGTTTTCTTGACACACAGTACGCCGTCCTTGCAACAAGAACTCGCCAGCCTCGCCATGTTGTCTTGTCCAAAATTCACCGGCCTAGAAACCATGACCGTCCATCACAATTAGCAGTTCAACCAATAAGAGAAGGGCAATTAGTAGGTCAACCAATGATAGCAAGGAAATCATCAACCAATTCAACCAATTAGAAAATTACAATTAATACTTCCACCAATGAAAGAATGGCAATTAGCGATCCAAGCAGCGAGACTGGCTGCATATCCATCAAATGTTTCTATTTTTGATATGTTTATTTTGCCTTTCTATTGTTTAATTCAGGTCAGCGGGGCTATAGGATCAGTCTATTGACTAAATATATCGTGCTGACGAAGTAGCGACTCAGAGAATTGTTTACATGCAAGGCTTAATTCATAGTTTATAAGACATAACAGTTAAAATAGTCCGTAAATTAACGCTTCAAAAGATGCGTAAAAATCTTGAACATTCCAACATGGCACGACGAAAACGGACGGACTATACCAAAGGTGATTTTTCGCAGGGGTGAGAAGCGGTGGTATATATAACATTTTCATATATATGTTCCCTATTCGTTGCAACCAGACTAATTGATCAATAACCAGAAGAAAAGTATCCAAAACCAATCGTAGACTTTTTTTTTTCTGTCAAACACAAGGTCAATCTCGTGTTTGGCATAAGTGTTGGCAACGTCATTATACCATGTTGATGATCCAAACCAGCTGGATTAAACAGCTTGATTATTTGAATGTGGTTGAAAAAGGAAAATAATACGACTATATTTTTTGGTTTCTCATAAATAACTTTGGTGGGAAAGTGTTGTCTCACCTCTTGATAATGACTTGTCTTTGATGCTAAACGCCATAAACACACAGGACAGGACACCTGTCCAAGGTGCTGGGTGCCATCCACACACAAACACACTTGCCTTGGTGCTGCCACATCTGTCCATGACACTTTTTGTCCATGAACACCATTTACAAAGTGAAACACACCTGTCCTTCGTGCTGAATGTTATCCACACAGTTATACATACCTGCCCTTGGTGCTGAACACCGCACACACACACACACACAAACACACACAGAGGCAAACATACCTGTCCTTGGTGCTGAATGTTATCCACAGTTACACATACCTGCCCTTGGTGCTGAACACCGCACACACACACACACACAAACACACACAGAGGCAAACATACCTGTCCTTGGTGCTGAATGTTATCCACAGTTACACATACCTGCCCTTGGTGCTGAACACCGCACACACACACACACACACAGAGGCAAACATACCTGTCCTTGGTGCTGAATGTTATCCACAGTTACACATACCTGCCCTTGGTGCTGAACACGCGCACACACACACACACAC